>NW_028292586.1:5135072-5245341 GCF_029948245.1 Actinia tenebrosa | reverse complement strand
TGAAGAAATGAACAGAAAGGAAATAGAAATGGAAGAAAAGGATAAAGCAAAGACAGAAAGAAAGAAGAAGTAAGTAGGAAAGGAGAATTAATAATCTCTGAGAAGACGAAAGAGAGAAAGAAGGAAAGAAAAGAAAGGAATAATAATATGCAAGAAAGGAAGAAAAGAACAGAAGAAAAGAAAGCGAAGAGAACGAAAGAACGGCAGAAGGCGAAGAAAGAAAGAAGAAAGAAAAGAAAGGAAGAAAGAACAAAAGAAAAAAGAAAGGAAGGAGAGAAAGACAAAAAAGAAGAAAAGACAAAAAAAATCTGGAATGGAAAAAAAGATATAGACCTATTGGTTCTCAGACTTCTCCCGGTTTCCCATACAACAGAAAACCCAACAAGGGCTTTGCATAGACAGCCGGCAACACATCCTGAATATTGAACATGAAGCGCTTACTTTCGTCTTCAGTCAACAGCAAACAAAATCCCGATTTCTTTCTAGAGAATTGAGCGATCTCCTTTACTCAGAAACCTGAAAGCCTTCCTTCGTACAAAAATGTTGTCATTGAGGATCATAGCAGTTTTTATACTAGTAGTGTTTTTTGGGCTCTGGTCATCAGTGTTGTGTCTGCCTGTGAAGCAACAAAGTGGCGCCCAACACGACAACACGACAGAACTACATAGTAATTCTACTTCACATTCACCACATGAGAAGGTCACATTTAAAGTAGCGACCGTTGATTTTAACAATGTTGCTGGTCCTTTCACGATCATGCTATGGATCCTGATAGCAAGCTTCGCAAAACTCGGTAAGTGATGGGTGTAGCTTTGTTGTCTTCGCAAAATACTTTGAATAATTCCGTTCAAATTCACTGATCTTTTTGTTTTAAGTTTAATCGTAATCCAAAAAAAAATATTATTAAGCATTCAAAAACACCATCGAACCCAAATTTTTTGAGCATACGATAAATAATTCCTTTGATAATAAGCGTGATCATTTTATTGGTGTTAATCTTATAATAATAGCGTAATTTTCCTAGCACTACTAAAATGCTTTTCGAATTTTTTTTCTTCAAATTTGTATTCCCTCGTGAGAATAGTAAGGCAGTTATTGGTAATTTATAACTAAACAAAAGAAAGTGTTCAAGAGATTCTGGTAGAGGTAGCTAGTAAATGACGCCACAATGAAAGTGTCTTATTGAAATTCTTTTCGTATTTGCATCATCTATAATATATGCATTGACCTTATAATGAATGTTTGTTAAATAATTTGATCATTTCAGGGTTTCATATGTCTTCAAGATTGTCTTCATTATTCCCAGAATCAAGGTTAGACTGGTTAATTAATTTCAAAGGAATTTATTTTTATTCCTTAAAATTATTTTGACAAAATATTATGTCCTACGAGATCTACTGCTACAGCAACCACATTAATTTTTTTTTGAATTTAAATTTACCTCAAGCTGATCTGAGAAAAATTGTTTGCCAATCAGACTGAGGTGTCACTTTTAAAAATTATAAATTTGCAGGCCACCAAATGAAAAAAAATGTTGCTTATAAGAGTGCTTGATAACAGTGACACACTAATTAATAAATTATATATTTTTGTCAGGCATGTTTTTTATTTTTCGCTTAACAAGTCAGTTTTCACAAGCTTCATGAAACCTCAATTTTGCGCTGACGTCATTTCTGTCATTATTTCAAATCAGCTGACTATAGCTAGAAAAGTATACTTGATATTGTTAATTAATAAAACCCACCAATTAATCTAAGAATCAAATGAAACATTTACCACACAGCTAGCATAATAAGGATCTTGGAGGTTATATTTTTATCTTGATGTCTGGCTTCAGGTGGTACAAATAGTGAGATAGCATACTCCCCCCCCCCCCCCCCCCCCCCCCCAGTCAACTCCAAAATTTCATGTGATTGATAGTACGCAATGAAATTTTTAAGCTATATGATTTATTTATAAGTAGCTACTAGGTCAATAGCAACACTCCATTCTTTTTTTTCAGTTTGGTAATTCTTTTAGGAATTCTTATTGGTGGTATACTCAAGTAAGTGTGTAATGAGATAAATGGCATCATTATTGACCTCAAACAATGGGTTTAATTTCAGCCATGCAAGCCTGTAAATTAGTGGTTTTGACTGTTGAATGTTCAGTCTTGCTGCATGGAGATGCTGACTGGAATCTTCTGTTAGGATGTGGAATATGAAAAAAATATTTTTACCCTAGATTTGAAAAAATATGTTCACTTAAGATTACAAAACTCAAAGCAGATTTTTCAAGTATATGCTACCAGGGTCAGAAATGACGAGGGAAAAGTTAATCCGATCAGTGAAAAGGACAGTAAAAGTGTGACACCCCAGCAGCTGCCATTTTGTTTTAGCAGTTTCCTCTTAATAGCATGAAGACGTATAGCATGAATTTTCATGTACACAGAACTTTATTAATATTTTGCAACTTTTTTCTTGCAGAGCTATTGATTTTCATGTACCAGTGTTCACCTCTAGAGTGTTCTTCCTTTTCATGCTTCCTCCGTAAGTATTTTTGAATTATTTTACTTTATGTATAGTTGACTTTTGCAAATGATTTGTTCTTAATTGAGGCTAAGCCTGTGCAGATGAGTCTTTAGTCATAAAACGCAGCTGTATTTACCAAATGACAACAAGGAATTTATCCTTACATTTTTCTTTCATACTTGTCACAGGAATTTTTTTTAAAACATAAAATTAATGGTTGTCTTAAGATATTATTACTACAGTTGCTTGCTAATGTCAAGTCACCCCTTTGACAGTTTTCTGTGAATTTGAAAATTCTTAAATTTTTTTTTCAAAGCGTGACTTTTTTCTCTCTTTTATAGTATTGTACTTGAAGCTGGCTACTTCCTTCAGGACAGGGCCTTCTTTGATAACATTGGTACTATTCTTCTCTATGCTGTAGTGGTTAGTATTTTGATTATTGAGCTAGTTTTTTTCTATTTCAAAATACTTAATAGAATGGAAAATATTATTCATTGTGGATATAAATCAAAGATTCTACTCAGGGTTCATGCTACTCCTTAAACTCCTTGAATTGAATTCACATTTTTAAGGGCACTTGAAAAGCTCTTGAATTTTATGATTTTAGCAAAACTTCTTGAAAAATCCTTGAATTTTTTGCTTGATCATTACTTGCATGGTTCTGAAATAGATCTGTAGTCAGAAAAATTGGAAAATTTGAAAGTCAGCCATGTGCAACCACCGTGTAAAACCTTGGCATAGTTAGCTGAACATACTCCTTGAAAATTCATTTTTGGGTCCTTGTATACTCCTTGAATAGTCCTTGAATTTTAAGTGGTTACCTCAGCACGAACCCTGATGCTATTTATTTGTTTCACGATCGTGGCATGATCGTAGTGGTCCTCCCAACAGTGCCATAATTTATCAAATTGAGCTGATCTTCGCAGTATATGAATGTGCCACAATTGTGAGACAAATGAATAAGTATAATCTTTGATTTAAAATAATTCTTGGAACATTAATTTGGTGGTGGTTGGTTTATATTTAATTGAGTAGTAATCTTTTGCTTTAATGCTAATATTAAGTATATTTTGTTGTTTCTTTTTAGGGAACCTTATTTAATGCCTTTGCCGTAGGTAAAGTATGAAATATTATAGTATAATAATTTGCTAACAAACATTATATTATGCATAATTTGCTTGCTTACTTACCTGATTTTATTGTTATCTTGCATACAGGGCTCTCTCTCTATGGATTAACCAAGAACGTGGTTCATCTGTCTCTTATGCAGTGTTTGATATTTGGAGCACTGATAGCTGCTGTTGATCCAGTAGCTGTAAGTACAGGTTGACCTAAAGTTCATAAAGAATTTAGCAACTTTATTTAGAGAGGGTGACACACACTAGAGAGGCACAACTTATGAACTTCTGGCCCTCTACATGTATGTTTGATGTCTCTAAATGAGTTTTTTTTGTTTGGACTGCCATATTATGCTTCCAGAGGCATTGCATAACCATCTGCACAAAAAGCAAAGGGAGGACCTTCTACTTAAGACCTAAGGCATTTGTTGTAGTACCATGGGGCTTGGATAATTCCATGACTTTTAAAATTATAATTTAACAGTGAAAATAGACTCACTGGTCCTGACACAATTGAGAACCAGACAAGTACATTTTATTCATAATGAATTTGTGCACAAGATGAATGTTCTTTTGAAGATTCACTGTAAATAGAAATCGTAATCATTATTATTTCATTCTTGTTCAAATCCCTCTACTCGATTCATTTTAAATAGTCCCTTTTCTCATATCCTAAACACTGCTTTGTTTTAAGACTGAAGACTCATCTCTGCAGGCTTATAGCCTTGCTTAAGAGTAAATCATTTGCAAATGTCAACTTTAATGTAAAGAATGTGCAGCATGAACAATACCAATGTTTTGAAATCCCATGGACTTTTATTGGTATCAGTGAATAGCTGACTTATAAATGAGGCTAGGCCTGTGCAAATGAGTCTGTGGTCTTCAAAAACAGTGGTATGCATCGAATGTGAAACTGGTGTATTGTATTATGAAACTAAATATGTGTTATTGGTACTGTATATACATGTAGGTATTGGCTGTGTTTGAAGAAGTCAAAGTTAATGTGATGCTCTACATATTGGTGTTTGGAGAATCCCTTTTAAATGGTTAGTCATTAAACTTACATTGATCAATAATGATCAATTATCATTTATAATAATAATTATTATTATTATAATTCAGTTGGTGTTTGTAGGTTTTGGGGTCAGATATTGTCATTGATAATTCGTAAAAGAGGCTTTGCACCACCATGTGATTGCAGCCATAACAGGAAACAGGAATGTAATCTGATTTACATTCATTAGAAATAACTTAGTTTGCCAGGGAAAAAAAGACTTAGTCAGTTGTTGTGGCTCTTGTCATGGCTGCCGTCACATGATGGTGCAAAGCCTCAGTCAACATTTACCTTTAAATTGATAGTATTCTTACCATGATGAACTTTGTCCAGCTCTGTAAATCATTTATAATGTTTATTGTTTTCTAGATGCTGTTACGGTCGTTTTGTATCACTTGTTTGAAAAACTGGATTTAATGGAAGAAGTTACCTACAAAGAGGTACGTATGTACATTCTGTATCTTCAGAGTAAAAGTGCAACTGGTCTTATTTGATCTTAGAATAGATGAGCCCTGACTTAATTAGATCAGCCCAGAGATTGTTCCAGCTAGGATTTGATAAAATTGCTATTTTGTTTTTCATTGCAGGTGTTCTTGGGTATTGCCAATTTCCTTGTCGTCAGCTTGGGCGGCACCTTAATGGGGGCACTATGGGGTTTTGCAACAGGTTTTGCTACTAAATTTACAGACCATGTGAGAGGTACATGCCTATAAAAATGCCTAAGCATCTACTTAATACAGTGTACATTACATACTACCATAATTATTAATTCCATACCAAACACCATTCTCATAATGCCTTGTAGGGAATTTAAGGTAGATAGTGCTAATTCAGGTCAAAACAAAAGGTCAATTTTTATACTTTTCTTTCTTCATTTCATGTGCATTAAATTTTATATCTTTTATTTGTGAATTAGTGACTGGGTTACTGTACGTACCTTGTTATTGTGTACTTGTCAGCCATTATGAGAACGGTGTATTGTGCATTCTTCAGCTTTTATTAAGGGAATGGTAACAGGGATTCACTTGTTTTTGCATTCAAAAATGTGATTGGATTTTTATGGGGCAGGGATAAATAATTATGGGAATGGAGTTGAGAGTAAAGAAAGGAGTACTAGCCATGGTCTCTTCAAATTTCACCACTGGACATACCTATATATGTAATAGGATTAAGTGCCAAAATGTTGGCCAGAAAATGGGATTTCAACCTGTATTTATAAAGCTTTATCAAGCATAAAGCAAGAATTATAACTTAGTATCTTAAAGAATTATAACTTAGTTAATTTTGTAATATTTCTTTAGTTATTGAGCCCATCTTTGTGTTCGTAATGAGCTACCTGTCATATCTTTGTGCTGAAATGTTTCATCTTTCTGGAATTATGAGGTAAATATTGTTTATTTACAGTAATTCAATCAAAAGATCAACTTTATGTATTGTTTAATAAACAAGCAGGAGACCCAATAAAACATGATCTGCGAGTTTATTAAACGGCTTAGAAAACTCATGATGTATGTTCTCATATTGTACCGAATTCTTTACAAAATGAACCAAGTTTAATAGAGAAAATCCAAGTTAAAGTTTATGCAAATGAAGACGAATCTATATCAGATATAAAATCACCTTCACAGTCATGATTTCTATTGTGTTTCCATCATGAATTATTAATGAGTTTTTAATACTTTTTATTATTTAGTATACATATACGTGCTCTGATTGGTCGAGAATTGTGCTTTATCGCTTTATTAGCTGATGCCATCTGCACGAGCGCAGCAAAGTTCTCTTGTTACTTTTTTCTTACTTGCGTCACTTCCATGCTTTATATATACTTATGAATGCCGATCACGGAAAAAGCTGTTTTGAATAATGAAAGGGGGTTTTAAGAAGCACCTCTGAATCAATCTTTAATCTTTTTACAGTTTGTCATTCTTTACTTTTTCTGCAAGTTTTTAAAAGTAGTAAAGTTATGTAATGAACTGTCACTCAGAAGAAACTGGCAATATGGGAATATTGTTATTAACTGAGTGTAAGGTCCATACCATAAGTTATGGACCACAAATATGTAGTACAAACTCTGTAGTTTTGTTCTGACCCTCACTACCCCTAGGAAATTCAAAATACCTCTGGGGGGGGGGGGGGGGGCAGGGGAGGTATGGATAATTTCTGGAAATGCATAACTGACTTATCACAGTGTATGAAATTACTTTGCATATTTGTAGTAAAAGACTTTCCTTCTTCTCTGAATCAGTTATTTTGAAGATCCTGACTCCATTTTGTTTGTTTTCGTTTAGCATTGTCACTTGTGCTATATTCATGAAGCCATATGTTGAGAGAAACATCTCGAGGAAGTCACATACAACTGTTAAGTACTTCATGAAAATGTTAAGGTAATTACCATGTGTAATAATACACTCAACAAAGTTACTTGATTCTGATTGGACAACAGGAGTACAATTAAATCCCAAACTGTACTCTGTAGAGTCCCAATTAAGTTGCTTTGTATTGATAGTTTTTTTGTTTGTTTGCAGTCAATTTTTTTATAAAGTTGTTAGCAAAATATTTTGTTGTTAGAAACATTTTGTGAAGATTGCCTTAGAATCTATAGAATGTATGGATTTTCAAACCTTACAACTTTTATGGAGAAATGTATGCTACAGTAGCTGGCATTTTTTTCCTGCCAACACATTGTAAATTTCTTTGTAAACTTTCATGTTTAGGGGGGAAAAATCATAGGTTCGATAGGTTATAACATGTGATCTTTTTATGAAGCTTCACAGTTATGCTTTCTAATATTGTTTTTTCAGATTAAACAAATTAGTTACAAGAGAATAAAAACTAAGAGAAGGAATCTGTGGAATCCATGCTTGTAACCATCATAGGCACCACTTGATGCTATTTTACTATTCGTTTTTCTGCATGTGCATACTGTGCACGCTCAATGCTGTTTGCTCACGTTTTCTTGAAAAATACATGAAAACATAAGCAAAGAGCATAGAGTGATACACATGAAGAATCAATAGAATCAATAATCCTAAAAATAGCATCAGAGTGCTTATGATGGGACATTGGGATTCCTTATCTTAGTTCATTTTCTCTTGTTACTGTAGTTATTAAAGAGGGATCTTGTTACGTGTATGGGGGGGGGGGGGAAGCTGGATAAAGGATTTATGGGTAATAAATTTAATACTCTACTGATTCTTTCATGTTGTCTACGCGTTCGTATTTTGAACGAGCTTTATAAGCTCTTGGACGATATGTAATTAAATAACCTATTGATTGATTGATTGATTGTGGTACACTTTCTTTAGCTCTTCCAGTGAGACACTCATCTTCATGTTCCTCGGCATTTCACTTGTAACATACGAGCACCATTGGAACACGCCATTTGTCTTGTGGACTATTTTCTTTATCACAGTTTATAGGACATTAGGTAAATGCAGTTTGTTAAAATTCTGTTTTGTTGAAATTTGAAATTTCTGTCTGATGTCTGACTAAGTGTGGACAGTTCAATGATTCAGAAGTAAATTGTAATATTGTATGGATTACTTTTCTGGAATTACACAATGTATCCTTTTAAGACCCTTCCTACCACAAGTATTGGAAATTCGAATCCCTCTCTTTTGGGGAGGTTATTTTTGGGAGCCACAAAACATACCCTGCTCAGATTTCCCCCACCCCTTGGAAATGCTGATCCAATCGTTAAGATATGTTGACATTTTTTGGAAGTAGACAATATAATAATGTTAAATAATAATAATAATAATAATAATAATAATAATAATAATAATGGGATTAACAGTGGATTCCATAGAGTGGCTCTTCTTCCACTGGATTCCAATTGGAATTTAGAAGTTGATTTTTGCGGAGGGAGGAAAGCCGGATACCCGGAAAACCTTCGAAGCACAGGAGAGAACCAACAAACAACTCTACTCACATACAACACCGAGCTTGTCAGGACTCGAAATCACCTGGGTTGCATGGGTGGCGGAGCGCTTTCACCGCTATGCCTCCCATGCTTCCCTCTTAAGATCCTCGTCCACCCCTTGGAAATCCTGATTCACTTAATGGAAGAGGTGTGAATATTTTTGGAACTGTACACAATGAACCCCTCATCAGACCATTCACATATTTATCACACTGAGCCAGGTGAGACTCAAACCTGGATCATATTAGTGTTTCCACCTGTGTTTTCCTTTGCAAATTCCGAGACTGCTTGCACTTCACAACATACTGTCCTCAGACCCTTCCTACTCTTAGGCTAGACTTTAAATAAATATTTGCATTATTTCTATACCAGGTGTTGCAATACTGACATATCTAGCAAACCGTTTTGGCAGACTGAATAAGCTATCAGCTGTCGACCAGTTTATTATGGTAAGTTAAAAAAGGGAATATAATATACAGCTATTTTGAAAAAGGTTTGTGAAGGTTTTGTTGCATGTCACATACCAAGCTTGAAATGTATTGTGAATAAGATGTAAGTCATGTCAGCACAGAAGAAAATATGTCAAAAAAACGTGCAGACAAAGTTTAGGAAAACTACGTATTGCTGTGACCTTTTGCAGTATTCACTTGTATTCACTTTACCCCACAGTGCATTTCAGACATGGTATGCAACATGCATTTTTTTTTGAAATTGTTGTATGTTTAACATAGAACTTAAGCTAATTATGGCTCATTCAAATATATTTTCTATGTGATCTTTTTTAGTCTTATGGTGGAATTAGAGGTGCTGTGTCATTCTCTTTGGCTATTCTTCTCTCTGAGGAACACTTTCCTCTCAAGAATATGATTGTTACCACGACTATAGTTACAGGAGTTTTTACGATATTCTTCCAAGTAAGTAAAACTCTTGAACAAATGAACAAACAAACGAATGAGCAAACGAACAAACGAATAAACAAACGAGCAGACAAACAAACCAAAGAATAAGAGGAAAAAAAGCTGATAAACAAACAAACAAGCTAGGAGATAACAAACAAGCAAACATTTTATCAGAGTGTTTCTATATTCAAAGGATTCTCTATAAGGATTTAACTAAGGATATTAATTGCACTAAAGACAACTTTATTCGCCCATTACAGGGAACGACCATCAAACCACTAGTCCGGGTTCTAAATGTCAGGCTCCATGGTGAAGAAGGACCTGACATGTATGCACAACTCAACGACAAGGTATCATTGATTATAAAAGATGCTGCTATTTTCTGGGTTTCACTAGACATCATTTCCTGTCTCGTGGTGAATGTTCATCAGCTGAATCACAAGTTTTCAATAGAATTAATTCTAGTTGACAGCACATGGTGGTAAGTGTTTGACCACCATTCGGAGCGGATAATTAGATTCAAAGACTTTTATCAGCCAATTGAAACCCAGTAATAGAATTCTTTCTGGTTGACAGCACATGGTGGTCGGTGTTTGACCACCATTTTGAGCGGATAATGAGATTCAAAGACTTTTATCAGCTGAGTGAAACCCAGTAATATTGTTTGTTTGCGTTTGTTACTGTGATCTCACACTTACAGTAGACAAGATTAGAATCTAGTGTGTTGGGGTTTGTAGGGCGAGGAAAACTAGAGTACCCAGGAAAAAAACACTTGAATTGAGGTAGAAATCTAACAGACTCTAGTCTTGTATGTTATGTGGAGTTCTAGTTGGGAGGCGATTTGTCTACCTCTATGCTGCCCTGATGTGATAATCATGAAATGTGCTCAAGGGTAGCTCATTATATTTATCCTATTTCCTGGTCGTTTTTCAGTTGTTAGATCACTTAGTCGCAGGAATGGAAGAAGTATCAGGTCATCGTGGACATACCTATTACTGGGTAGGTTCGACTATGTATCAGTAATTTCTGTCCGTCAGTTGTCATGATATTTAGTGGAGGCTTTGATTATGGTTGCTTGCTTTAATGACGATTAATTCGGTATACTTATTCTGTTGCTTAACTTGATACAATGTGTGTAGAGAGAGGGGAGAGAGAGTCATATTACATTTGTTACATAATAGAACCTAATGTTGCGTGACAAGTATATATTATTACATCCCCCTTTCCATTAAAGAAAAAAACTAATTTTATGAAACGCTAAAAATTATCTTAATAGAAAAAATATCATATGTAATAACAGTAATACTACTTGCTCATGCTTGCAAGTGTCTAATTTTTTTTGTTTTTTTTTGTTTTTTTGTTTGTTTGTCTTTAAACGTATCTGTTGGGCGGTCTTACGATTCTTCCACTTCGGGTAACTGTGGTCCCAGGTGCGTGGCTTCCGTTGTTTTCCAGAGGTTCTGCATTGCCTCTGGTCTCTGTTAGTTCTTGATATTCACTGGTAGGTTGCTCTGCCGCTGGGGGTGCTTCTCTGATGTGACACCTGTTGCGTCGAAGCTCACTTCCAGTTTGTGACGTCACTAAATATGAGTGTGGTGCTTCAAGCTTTTCCTTGACGACTGCAGGCTCCCACTTCTTGGTCGAGGGATTCTGAATGGTGATGTTGGTACCTCTTGCTAGCTCGGGTAGAGGTCTGACATTACGATCGTGGTAGAACCTTTGGATTTCTTGTTTCTCCCTTAGCCGGTCGGTGATTTGATCACTGTTGGCACTCCTGTTGATGGTGCGGGGTAGGTTATCTTGTAGCTTTCTTCCGAAAAGTAACTCAGACGGCGATGGGAGTTTATTGTCAATGGGTGTGGTGCGTAGACAAAGCAGGGCCATACTGGGATCCTGTCGTTTCTCGAGTGTCTTCATGAGAACACCTTTGACTGTTTTAACTTGATTTTCTATGAATCCATTTCCTTGTGGGTAGTGTGGAGAACTGGTTACGTGGTGGAAACCATATTCGTTGGCAAATTCTTGGAATGCTACACTGTCGTACTGAGGGCCGTTATCTGAGCGGACTATTTTTGGGATTCCCTGCTCGCTGAAGATTTGCTTCATCGCATTAATGACAGTTCTGCTATTACTCTGCCCTTTGGGTATCTTCCTGACGAATGGGTATTTGGAGTAAAAGTCAGAGATCAGAAGGTATTCAGAGTCGTGTAAGTGGAACAGATCAGTTCCTATGGTGTGCCATGGCCGAGGAGGTATCTCAGTTGGCAGCAATGGTTGTCTGGCATTAGATGCCTGATGCTGTTGGCAAATGGGGCATGATTGGGTAATCTTATCAATATCGTTGTTAAGGTTCTTCCAGTACACAGAAGTTCTGGCTCTGAGCTTTGTCTTTTCAGCTCCTTGGTGTGCTGCGTGAAGCTTTTGTAGAATGTCATTTTGAAGCGTTACGGGAATAATGATTCTTTGACCTTTTGTTAGTATTCCGTCATCTATTCCTAATTCGTCTCTGAATGACCAGTAAGGCTTTAGGCTCTTTGAGATTTCTTTGATGGTTGATGGCCAGCCTTCGTAGATGACTTGCTTGAGGGTGGCTAATTCTTGGTCTGCGCTGGTGTTTTCACGAATCTTCTCAATCATGGTCTTGCTAAATTGAGGGTACACCTCATGTACTTGGACTTCCATGTTTCCAATGGGATGGTGATCTTCTGGTGATAGACGTGAGAGTGCATCTGCTATCAACATGTCTTTGCCGGGTATGTACTTGATTTTCAGGTCGTATGGCTGCAATCTTAGTAGCATTCTCTGTAACCTGGGTGGTGCAGATATCAGATGCTTGAGGTGAATACTTTCTAGAGGTTTGTGGTCGGTAAACACTGTGAATGGTCGCCCGAATAGATAAGTATGAAATCTCTCACAACCGTATACTACTGCTAGAAGTTCCCTTTCGATGTTAGCGTATCTTGCTTCGGTTTCAGTTAGCGACTTGCTTGCAAAAGCGACTGGTTTGCCATCTTGGAGTAAGGATGCTCCAAGACCCTTGGTCGAGGCATCAACTTGTAGGGTTACTTCCTTTCTATCGTCGAAATATGTTAGGGTGGTTGTATCAGTGATTGACTTCTTTACTTACTCAAATGCTGCTTGGTAGTTGGCGTTCCAAGTGAAGACTTGGTTATCTTTGAGTAGACCTCTTAAAGGTGCTGTAAGTGTGCTTAAGTTGGGTATGAAAGGACTCATGTAGGTTGCTAGTCCTAGGAAGGTTTGAAGATCTCGGCGGTCTCCTGGCTGTTTCATCTGCTTCAGGGCGGACACCTTTGCAGGGTCGGGCTGTATTCCAGCTTCGCTACAGATGATGCCATAGAATTTGATCTTATCTTGCTTTATGTGACATTTGTCTGGATTGAGCTTTAACCCAGTCTTCTCACATCTTTGGATCATGCTGTGCAAGTTTTGGTCATGTTCTTCTTCTGTTTGGCCATAGACTACTATGTCGTCGACGATTCCAATGACTCCTTTACAGCCTTCGAAGGTCTGGTCGATTTTGGATTGGAATACGTCTTGTGACATACGGAGGCCGAATGGCATTCTCAGAAACCGATACCTGCCAAACGGGGAGTTGAAAGTTGTGAGGTAACTTGATTCTTTGTCGAGGACGACGTTCCAGTATCCGCTTTTGGCATCTAGAATTGAAAAATGCTTGGCTCCGCTGAGTTTGGGAAGAATTTCTTCTAGTGTTGGCGTAACGTGGTGGTCACGTTGAATGGCGGCATTAAGATCTTTAGGATCCAGACATATTCTTATTCTACCGTTGGGTTTGCGTCTATAGACTAGGCTGTTGACCCATGCGGTGGGTTCACCTTCTCGGACCTTTGTGATTATTCCTTGTTCCATCATCTCGTCTAGCTCTAGCTTGATATCATCCTTAAGGCTGATTGGTACTCTTCTTGGTGGGTGAATCACAGGGGCTATGTTGGGGTTCAGCGTGATATGGTATTCGCCTTGGAATTTTCCGATGCCGTCGAAGCAGGTGGGGTATTTGGATAATAGCTGTGCTTTACTTTCTATCTTCTGGCTCGTAGCGTGGTTTGTTTGACTTTGGCTGTGTGGTTGGTTGGCATCATCCTGTGTTTCCACAGAACAGTTCAGTGTAATTAGCCTTAAATCTAGTGCTGTTGGCAAGCCTATGATTGCACGGCCTGGCGCGTTGGTGACGTAGAAAGGTGCTTTGGTTTGCAATTTGTTGTGTGTGCATTCTATATCATATATGCCTAGTTGACCGATTTCTGATCCGCCGTATGCTGTGAGCTTTGTTGCTGATGGCTTTAGGGCTTTAGGTAGCGGGTTTCCGTCTGGACCAATTTTCTCCGGAAACATCCGTTTGAAAAGTCGAATTGGTAGGATGTTGGCTTGTGCTCCTGTGTCTACCTTGGCCTTCAAGTTTGCAGCTTGTGCGTTTCGCACGTTGGCCAATTGAACGCCTAGTGTTGCGTATACTTCATCTCTGGGTTTAGTATTGACGTTATCGACACTTATTGATTCAAAATTCAATGAGTCAAAATGTTCATGTAAATCATTCGTGTTCACCATCTCATGGACGCGCTTGTTTTTGTGACGTGCGTCTTGTGTGCTGTCTTGATATGATGGTTTTTTGTCTTGTGTCGTATGTTGGTTTGTGGGCTGTTGTGTGGACCTGTTCTTTAGACGGCACATTTTACTCCAGTGGTTAGCTCTGGAGCAGTAATTGCATGTAGAGCCATATGCGGGACATTTTCGGTATTCGTGATTGTTTCCGCAGCTTCCACATTTTCTCATGTTCCCGGTTCCGGATTTTCCTATGGCGTGCACGCTTTGGTTGTCAAGCGGTTTGTTGGATAGCTGTGCTATATGCGCCATCGTTGCTTCGTAAGTTCGGGCGTATTCGATTGCTTTGTCAAGTGTTAAGTCGTTTCCGTGCTCTAGTATTCGCTCTTGAGCTTTAACATGCTTAGTGCCTATAATCAATTGTTCAATCAGGCGTTCTTCTAACTCCTGTTGATCTCTAAACTTGCATTTATTTGCATGATTCCTGCACCTAGTCATGAAATCATCAGTGCTCTCATCGTTATTTTGTTTTAGATGTTGTAGCTGATATCTTTCTAATCTAAAGTTAGTTTTAGGTGCAAGATGCTTTTCGAATTTGGACCAAATAAAGTCGGGCTTTGTTTTGTCATCGTCGTCGGCCCACGTGAAACTGTTGTATATATCTACGCCTTGACGGCCTATCCAAAGTAATATATATGAGGATTTTTCTACATCTGATTTCTTTGAGAACGGACCGGTGAATATTAATTGGCAATATTGTTTAAATCTAGCAAATTCGTCGGTGATATCGGCTCCAGCTTGCCAGTTCATAACAGGGGGCGTGAACCCTGTCGCCATGCTTGATGTGTTTCTTGCCGAAAAAACGCTTATTTCTTAATATTACTGACCTTCCAGTGTCTTGTGTGTTTAGTGCTTTACTTCTGACACCATGTCATGATATTTAGTGGAGGCTTTGATTATGGTTGTTTGCTTTAATGACGATTAATTCGGTATACTTATTCTGTTGCTTAACTTGATACAATGTGTGTAGAGAGAGGGGAGAGAGAGTCATATTACATTTGTTACATAATAGAACCTAATGTTGCGTGACAAGTATATATTATTACATCAGTCAGTTATTACTAATTGTTAATACATTACTCTCTGTCTGTCTGCCTGTCTGTACATCAATGTCAATCATGTGATGCCTGTCAATGTGTGTCTGCCTGTATGTACCTGTACATTAATGTCAATAATGGGAATCCTGTCAGTGTCTGTCTGCCTCTCCCTTATTGTCACTCATGTAAATCTTGTCAGTGTCTGTCTGTACATTAGTGTCAATCATGTGATTCCTGCCCTTACCTTACTGCCAATCATGTCTTGCATGTCATAACTGTCTGTCTGTACCTTGATGCCAATCATGTCACTTATTTCATTGTTTGTATGTCTTTCTGTACCGTAATGTCAATCATATCCATTATCTGTCTTGTTATTCATTCTTTATTCATTTAATGAAGTAATACCATGATCACCTCGGATTCTTTTGTCTTCCGAGGGCTTTACAAACCCGAATTTCCCGCATGCATCTATAACATGAGGGAAATTTAGAAGACAGTCCTCGTCTCCCTCAGGGACAACTCAATGCCCCTGCAACTGAATCGATTACAACTTATCCTACTTATGATATTACTGCACGGTTTCCATGTGGGACGCGTTCTCAAATCTGCGCATGCTCAGTCATAAGATAAATTAAAAATGACAGCTTGTTTTTAGATTCTATTTTTGTTTTATTCCACAAATTTTCTCTCGTTATTCGGGGAAATTTAATCACTAATTTCCCTCGTGCGATGGTATTACTTATAAATATTTTTTTCTACCCACAGGAGATGTTTGAGCACTTTCATAATCGTTTCCTCCGAAAATGGCTTGTCAGAGAGAACGAGAGCGTAATCAATGATGACGATATCTTGCTTGCCTACCGTAAACTTGAATACAAGTGGGTACTTTATCATTTATTCAATGAGTCCTTTCTCTTAATAACTGTTATACAGGGCATAGCAAGGTCTGAAATAAAAGGGGGAGAAAGAATGTAAAATGAAATGGCTCTTATATAGAGGATGCGTAGTGAGAAATCTTAAATATTATTATTATTATTATTATTATTATTATTATTATTATTATTATTATTATTATTATTATTATTATTATCTTAAAGAGGTTCTTAAAATTATTTCTGATAAGGTTTGCAGTATCTGCAGATCTGTCTAATAATTCAATTGAACAACAGGAAATAATATAATATAATTAATAATGCCTGGATTGACTTTTTGTACTCTACTGTGTTTCCAGTGTCCATGATCACGTAGTAAAACTTGATTTTTTAAACATTTATTTATTCCTAATGTTTGTTTTTGTGCGTGGTAAGACTCGATATATTTTTGTAAATCTCTCGCCTTCCAGGGACGCGTTAACACACTTGGAAAGAGAAGGGAGTGGTTCCTTACTTTTTGCCAGCCCATCTGGGTAAGTAAGATTTGAAATAAAAAAAAAGCAAATGCAATCCCTAAAGACTCATTGTAAAAAGACGACTTTCAATACTTTTTTCAGACATCATTTGAAAGCGTTAGATCACACAGCTTTGGCAAAGTAAGTAATTTCAGTCAGTAATTTCTAACTTCTAATTTCTGCTCTGCTCTGCTCTGCTCTGCTCTGCTCTGCTCTGCTCTGCTCTGCTCTGCTCTGCTCTGCTCTGCTCTGCTCTGCTGTATTCTCCTTTCCAAATCCTTTCTTTTCTATCTTGCTATACTTTCCTTCTCGACATTCCCAGACGTCTAAAATTTCCAACCGAATACACCTTTTCCTTTGTATTTTGTGCTTCCTCAATTAAGCATCGATTGCCAGTTGCTTTGTCATTGAATTTCATCGTTTTTCATTCCATTCCAGTGAGGGAGATCTAGATAGCGAATCCCTATTACTAAGGTAATATTGAATGTAACATTGAATGTAGTGGTAGTGTGTGCGAGTGAAAAGTGTCCCCAATTAGTGCGAAAGCGCTAGAACGACTAGACACTTGAATAAAGAGATTTTTATTTTTATTTTTAAATATCAAACTAAATACCATTTCTTGTCTCTACTATGAGTGACGTGCATTTTTCTATGTTTATCTTTAGGGGCGGCACCTTTCTTCGTGTTCCAGACTTGGTCTTACGAGACCTCAGGTCCTCTACAGGTGTGTATCCAGCAATGCTCAGTGTTTTAAATTAATAAGTAATACGTTTATTGAATAACTAACTTGTAGGTTGTAAACAGGGGATACTATCTAAAAAAACTTGATTTTACATATACAAGTACACAAATAAACGTTTCTGCATTACATAATAATCATGTGAATGTAAAATTTTGTTCATGGTATCAATAAAACGATGTAAAACTTGAAAATGACAATTCATAGTTGACTTCAGTCATCCCAAGATGGAATAAAGGTTCCTCAAAAAGTTCAGTTCTGCATTTAGTAAGAGGATAAGTGGGTGAATTTCTCAATGAATATTAGTGAATCTTCTTGTTGGGAAGAAGACTGTTCAATTTGCTGTTTCTTCAAGGCCTTGCTCATAGTGATCATTTAGCTGTATTTACCAAGTATTGTCATGATGAAACGTTTCTTGTGCTGATTATATATATATTTTTTACAGAACCTTCGGAAAGTATCACAATTTCGGAAACTCCACACAATCTCAGCAATATCTTATCAAGATCGAGAAAGACTTACGTAAGTTTTTGCTTTCATTCGTCAGTTTGCATCTTTCAAGTACAGCCACAGCCGTAGCCTCCTTTGCAGCCGTTCTTAGGGTCGTCACGCAACGTTACGTGGCGACCCTAAGAACGGCTGCAAAGGAGGCTACCACAGCCGGGGAGCAATTTGTACAAATGACGACATTGATTACTGTCGTTCTACTCTATTCACGGGTAGAGTAGAACGACAGCTTATAATTTTTTTTTAGTTTATTAGGAAAAGACTATTGTTGTGTCTTCTGTCATGGCTGCCATTAAGGGATAGCGAAAGCCTCTATAAAAAATACTAATTAAAGCCGATTATCCCCCAGATTTTATTCATATCTTTGACTTTTATATAAATTTTGCTCTCTGTGGTACAACCAGTAAAGTGTAGTGGAGGAACGAAGTCAAATCAAATAGAACAACTACCAGTGGCATTTCATGGGGCCACTTTTAATCCAATTTTTAATCCAGCGCGCGTCAATTTATCGCTCATCCAATGAAATGCTTGGACACGATACCGACAAGGTCACGGCAAAGCAAGTACAATTTTTTAATGTCACACGAAATTTGGTTTAAATCATGGAGACATAGGGAAGGAACTAGAAATGGGTCCTCGAGAATGACACCACCAATTTGTTTGTGATGCTGGTTCTTTAACTTATTTTCAAATTGGTTTTATAGAGCCATCGGAAGTTTCAACGTAACAACATTTTGGATGATTACGTGGACAGCAGTATGACACCAAGCTACCTTCTTCCATAGTAAGTACCATACCGTTAAAGCAGTAAAACCCGGGGGGGGGGGGGGGGGGATACTACCACCCCAACTTGGGTAGGGGTGTGCCGCCAGGACCTACAAACCCTGACCCTATCCCAGACCTAAAATTTTGATTTTACATACCCTACCCCAGACTAAAACTAATAATTGTACACCCTATCCCAGACTAAAAGACGGAAAATACGGTCTTACAATCGATTGCAATCAATATTTATTGTTTTTGTGCCGGCAGAAAGCGTAGCCTATTCGCCAGAAAAAAAATGACCAAATCTTTAACCCTATCCCAGACTAAAATGATACCCTATCCCAGACAAAATGTCAAAAAATGATACCCTACCCCAGACCCAAAAGCCAAAAAAACCAATACCAATACCCAATAGGGCGGCACATACCCGTATAGCAAATATAGGGGAGTACCCCCCCCCCCCCCCGGGCAGTAAAAGTAACCTTTATATATCGGCCACCTATAAAGTGGCAACCCTCTATGTAACAACCAGTTGTCATATTCCAAAGATTGTTTTTCCAATAGTTTATACCTCTATACAGCGACCAACATCTATTTATCGTCCAGTTTCCTGAAGGTGGTCGCTACAGTTAAAAGTCAGTTTTTTTCATTTTTTACGCTTTGTAAATCGGAACTTGCAATTGCGTGAAAATTATTTGATTCGTTAACTTTAAATTGAGTGAAAATTTTAAATTAATATTTTTTAAAAATCTAAAAAAAAAAAAAAAAAAAAAAGAACAATCTTACAAAAATGTCATGTTGAGATTATAAGGGGGAAAAAATTGGCAGAAAATTGTTGATTTTCAATCTCTAAATAAAATATGTTTCATGGATAGAAATTGCATTTACTAAAGTCGAAGGATGTATTTTTTTTTCCAAAATTTCTAGAATAAAATTTCAAAATCCGCGCAGAAGGCGGAATTGAACCGCTCCGACGCTAGTCGGCTACGGGTTTGAAGCCCGCACCCCACACCAGTGAGGCTCATCCGCGCACTATATACTGTACGCTCCAACCATTTATACAAAGAATTCAAATATCATTTATCCATGTGGGATGAGTTGATCGGATTCTTTCTTCGCTTACCATCCTTAAACTTTGCATCTATATTACATTTTGTAGTAACTTTGTATTTTAACTGATATAATTGAAAGAACAGCTTTAATAAGTTGAAATAAACAAATTTTCGAAACGAGTCACTGCGCATGCGCATCACGAGACTCATTTCCTTTTCTAAACAATAATTTCAAACTGTTCAATAAAAATTATTTTTTTATTCAGTTGAATATTCGTGATTTGTGTGGGCAGAATCTTCTCATGAATCAAAATAGCAACCGATGAGCAAATTCATTGCGCATGCGCAATTTGCTTTAAATTGTTTTGCTTTTTAAATCGATTTTATTCTCTCTTTTTTTTACGAATAGACAGTTATGATTTGAATAAAGTGGCTTTATTTAATATATTTATTCAATTGCATTCAATTTGGTGAAATAAAGAGAAAGATTTAAGGTTTAATAATCCTAGCCTCTTCCGCGGGCGTTTCCTTTGCTCTTTTTAACATTTAACACAGGGATCCCAAGAGAATATATGGGGTAGTTTGATCCAACGTTTAGAAATATGATTCCATATGACCTCACCACAGGTGGTTGCCTATATTCCTTAATTGTATTTATATCTCAATATCAATGCTTCGATGTCACTTATAATTTTCTACATTTTGATTCCACTAAATTAGCTCCAACTAACTTTTTTTAAAAGTCTTAGTATATCTTGGATTCTTACATCGTAAATGTATTTTTCTTCTAGTCATGCTCCTCAGTCACTACGCTTCAAAGTTCCTTCAACGTCTTCAGAATCGAGGTCACACAAACATCGCCGACATCACAAAAAGAAAGGCCATCGCAAGAAACACGGTTCGGAACCATTCCAAAAAAAGAAAAAACTGTCCACGATTTTTGAGCCCGAAGAAGGTGAAGGAAAAGCCGAGGAAAGAGAAAATGAAATTGAGGCAGCGAGACCGCAAGGCATTAAAGAGGATGCCGATGAAGGGATATCGTTTGTTGCCAGTGGTGTTCGATGGAAAATTGGCCGCACGCTTTCGGTGGAGGAGACAGAAACAGATAAACTCATTCCAAGGGTTGTTGTAGAAAGAGCGAATGAAGAAGAGAGTGATTCGAGCTCAAGTGAATATGAAAGTACCGGCGATGAACTGGAAAAACAGGATGAATCGGAAACATCGACAAAAGAAAAAACTGAGCCGGATTGTGAAGGTTTTGAACCTCCTGCAGAACCACAGGCTACCCAAGAGGGATATATTTCAGACGAGCGGCAAAATACAGAAGACAACCCTATTGAGTCTATACCCCTCGTGTCGTTCGTTGTAGACATAGAGGATGAAACACCGGACATTAAGAGGGGAGATGATAGAGATTCCGAGTTATAGCGACTACAGTAGCTGTAGAAGATACAGGAAAAGACAAGGAAGTGTTTAGTGTACACAATATAATAGACTTTTCCGAGGTTGAGGGCCGTAATGTTTTCCTGAATGACGTCATGTCCGGTCTCGTGTGAAATTTTTACCAGATTCAGTTGAACATGGCGGAGAGTGTTAGCTTTTCACTGAAGGCTGGTAATGGGTTTCTCCAACTGATTTATTAAATATAAAACCAAGTAACTAATCATACTAGACTATCATTTAGTTTAGTATCGTTTGTTTGTTTACAGTTAAAACTTGAAGGAAGACAAAAAAAAACATTGTTGAGATTTTTAAAAGAATCTCATTCCCAAGAACATGACCTGGTTTGACGGAAATGGGAAAATATTGCTCCCTATAGAGCTTTCAAGCGTAACATCATTTGTATGTAAAAACTTCTTTCTCAGGTCCAAAACGAAAAACAGATTTTTTAAAAAGTTTTTCGGCCAAAACATGACCTGGTTTGACGGAAATGGGAAAATATTGCTCCCTATAGAGCTTTCAAGCGTAACATCATTTGTATGTAAAAACTTCTTTCTCGGGTCCAAAACGAAAAACAGATTTTTCTTGAAGTTTTTCGGCCCTACGTGCCACACAGGCATAGACGTTAATGATTAATTTTTTTCCTTTTGAAGTTTTTCTCTATGAAAAAATTTGACTTCCAAAGTCCTAATTGTTTTACTATAGACGTTAAATGAATCATTGAAAAATGTTTTGCTTTATATAGTGGTTTCTTTTTTGAACAGTTGGACCCAGAAATACGTTCCAACTTGAAAGTTCTGTATGAAAAAGTCTATTATTTTGTGGCTTACTCATTTGAAATTGCTCGACAAGAAATATGCGGGTCGGGTACACGCAGACATCTCACGTTGTGTTGAGAGAAGCATCGCGGTAATTTTCACTAATGCGATTTAAATCAAATCGAATTTTCTTTAAAGGAAAGCCAAAGAATCCGCAGTAATCGGATCGCGGTAATTTTCCTTCCTGGAAATATAAAGTTAAATATGATCGTCATATATATATTATGCTAAAAACGCTACTGATTTTACTAGAAGCTAGTACTATTAAAATTGTTTATCAAAAATCTAAAACATATTCTTAATAAAAAAATTAAACGACTGATTTAATCAAAAATAATTTTTTCGTCTGATTATTAAACACAATTGAAAAAATAGATTAATACACATTAGTAGACCCTAATAGGACGTTTACATGATGGGAATTTTCTTTTTTATTCAAATTTGTATTCCCTCATGAGAATATAAAAACATGCGTATTAGGTAAATTACGAGCCTCGTATGAAATGACTGAAGAAGAGGGCCAATGGGCCTTTCACAACTTCAAGTCGCGTAAAAAATGAGCTGGCAGCTCAACTAGAAACCGTGGATAGCTGTTTTGGCCTATATTGGGCCTCGTCAGGACGGTGCATTTAGTGAGCTGGTAGTCGTTTCATACAAGGCTCGTAACTTACCTATTACGCATGTTGTTATATGATTTCCGAGCCCATCCCACACGGCTTACCGCTTCATCCCTATGAGAATAGTAAGGGAGTCTGGTTAGTAGAGGTCAATGACACCATCGTGCAAACGTCCTTTCCATTGTTTCCTTTTGTGTTTAGTATGACCATTACACGTTCACTGACATTTTTTATTTATTTCACGGGTTAAATTCCTTCACTCAAACAAAAATAAAAGAGTTCACTATTAGTTTGTTTCCTGGAAATTTTTTTAAAAAGTTTTATTTTGACCTGATCCTTTCTGACTTTAAGTTGGCAAGTATTTATTAAGTATGGGACTTGCAATTTGGTTCACATAAAAGTTCATCTACCAGGGAGTGCAGTTTTTGAGATGATTAGTCTTTTATTAATTTATGTTGATTTGTTAGGACCATACTTCCAGACATCGAATGCTGAACCGTCGTATGGCAGCGCGAAGCATTTACGGCTACGCCGGAGATTTCGGCCCCGACACCTTATCCGAGGACTTACAGACTGATCAGGAAGCTCGGCCGAAGCCTAAGGGAGAGGTTAGTCGGCCCCTAGACCGTAGATGATTAACCCCTTTAGTATTGCTATGACCAGCAGGCCCGGTTTGTCGCCCGTTTCGCTGATCACTAAGAACCAATGATCTCTCCTTTCCATGTGGGACACGTTTAAAAAAGTAGCCATGGATATACGTTTATGTATTTACTTGCGCATGCCCATTAAAGGTTGCTTGTAACAGCTTTTTTCTGACCGCAGTCATAGACTTAAACGGCCGCCATATTGGATGAAAGATTTTTTCTTGTTGAGGTATTGATATGTCTTGCAAATTGTCGTTACTCCGAGGAATGCTTTGCAATCTTATAGTAAGAGAATTCGCATCCTAGTTTAAAGTTTCGTTTCAATATACTGATTATGGAGCAACGTATTAGAAGGCACAGTACTTCTGTTAGTAGATTTACTATCTGATGTAGTTCCAACAGTACTGGACCATTTTGTACAGGAAAAACGATTACGATAGAGACTTCTTGCTCGCTTATTGAGGGCAAAAGCAAAAGCAATGTACACTCCCTGTAAACCATTGATCAAAACGAAAGGGTACCAGAAGAACTCGCAACCAAACGGAGCAATAAAACCAAACGCCCATGGGAATCCCATCAGTGTAGCGATACGTACGTAGATACAAAAGCTTTGCTTGCTGTCATTATGGTCTGAGGCAGCTCTTGCTTCGGTTGCAGTCGCCCTGATTGCTTTCAACGTCAAGACATAAAGCACGACGTTAAATATAAGAGAAAAGGCAACTGGGACAGCAAGAAAATACAGTATGGCCCATTTACTTCCTATCCAGCATTTTCTGGATTTATAACTGATGGTTACAAAATTATTCGAGTCTAGCACGACACAGAAACTCACATAGGCCAGAGCAGGAAGCCATCCAACTGCCATATGGCGTAAGCAGTGCTTCATTTTTTGGGACCTTGAATCCGCCAATGGTCTTCTTCCTTTGGCAGAGAAAGCCCTCCAAGTGTCAAAGGCGATGATTGACGTCCACACAAAAGAGACAAGGAAGAGGTAATGTAGAATGACCGCGATGACAGTACAAGCCATGGGTGTGTCTGTCTTTCCACTTCCAAGTAACCACAACAGTTGTGCCAGCAGAATAGAAACACTGAGGTTCATCAGGTTGATTCCTGGTGGTGTTCGTAGCTCACTGAACAAGGAATAAGTCACGAGGACAAACACCAGGCCGATGATAGACAAGGACATGCAGACTATGGTTATGGTGGTCAATAGTGGATCGTCTTTTGGTACAACTTTGGATTGGTAATGAGTTGTAGAAACGTTTTCACAGACCAGCACACTCTTGTTTATCCATGTGTATTCTGACAAATCATAAACCTGTTTGGAAGCGTTCACGAATATGGACTTGTTCATTAGGACTCTAAACTCTCCTTCATTAATCAGTATATACACCCCTGAACAGTTGGATAACTGCTGTTGACGGCACACAAATATAGCTTGGCTGTCATTGGCTGATTTTCCACCTATATAATACTCTATAGCCTTTAGTATTTCGCCTGTCGCTTTTATAAAAACCGTTGATGGAGTATCTTGTACAACAGTGTACTCATTCCTACTGTAATTCTGGAGGTTGGTGCAGCTTATTATTTTTGTATTTGCTTTGAATAAAGTGAATGTTTCTCCAAAGAGAGATACATCGAAGGGCGAATTCCATTTTAAAATGTCCTCAAAACTCATTCTTTTGACGCTGCTTTCTCTAGGGGATCTTCTGTAGGGTTTCTTTTGTCCATTGGAAGAAAGCCGAATGTTAAATTGAAGATTAAACATGACTTGTGATGCAATTGTTACACACGGTACTTTTGATCCCGTTCGAACCAATAGTTGACACGTTTTTGCTGGAACTTATATTTACTGCTTCTTTCTTTGAGATCTATGCTCAGTACATGTGTGTAAGAATATATCCCTATCTATCTCTCTGGTTACAAAACTACTATCTGGTTACATGAACATTTCGTCACACACCCTAATATTTACATAAAGACTTAGTCACGAAATGCCGTACTAGTTTTGTGTCTCACATACTCCCCCACTTAAAATGATGTCCTCCTGGACATGACAAAACACTAAACATAAATCAGACGTGTACACTATTCAAAGACTATCTACAGATTATAGAGTTCAAGTGAATTGGGTTGATCAGGCCCAATCAGTTCATTGCTGTCTCGTTTTCTATAGTCCATATGACTTCTCTTGTCCGCCGGCGCTGGGCACGTCGTCTCTCTAATGTTTCGTGTAGTAGGACGTGTGTAGTCCCTGACTAATCATTGTGTATTTGACACAGTCCCGTTCCAGTTTTTTTTTTTTTTTTTGATAAACTATAAGAATAATATGCTAAAAATATATCTGTTAGTACTGCGGGTTGTAAGTGTTGTAGCCATTAAACTGTTGGCGATACACTGTCCATGGGTATACAGGTTGGTTGTAAGGTTGTTGAACTTGTCCTTGTCTAGACAAGACTGGTGGGTTGATGAAGGTCCCTCCGTGTGCAGGAGCGGGGTAGTGATACGTCCCTCCGTAATAAGGGTAAGCTGCGATACCATTTGCATGGTACCAGTTAGTCATTGGTGTCCCAAGAGTGTTGTAGGTTAGCGTCTGTGGAGGGCGTCTCTCGCGGACTGGTCTGCCTTCCGGTTCTGTAGGAGGAACTGCTTCTAATTCTGTGTCAGGTTCGCCTACAGTGATGAGCTGAGGTTGAGCGTCCTCAAGGTTCTGAGCTTGGTCATGGCTTGCGTAGTCTTCCTGAGGTAGATTGTCTTGCTGGGATACCTGGTCTTCTTGCGGGGGGTCTGTTTCCGCTGACTCATTATGTTCACGTTCATTAGTTGCTGGATTCAGTTCGTTTGGTAAAAACCCTCTAAACTGTTCTTCTGACTCGTCATCAGATGGACTGTCATTAGTTAGAAACTGAGGTTGTGTCAAGGCCGGTCTATCTTGATTCTGGTTTGCTTGCCTTTGTTCCATTTGTAGCTGGGTGTGGCCCAGTGGAAGTGAGTCACATGGTAGGAGTAGATTCCTGTGGAGTATTCTTCTTTTACCGTCGATTGGGCGTCCTTCCGGTCTCACAACGTATACCGGGATTCCCTCTCTCTTTTGTACTACCACATGAACCTTGTCCTCCCAATGTGATCTAAGCTTTCCTGGCCCTCCACGTTCAGAGAGGTTCCTGACCAAAACGCGGTCACCTGGCTGCAACTGTGTGTAGTGAACCTTCTGGTCATAGTTCTTCTTTCCTCTAGAGGTAGAGATATCAGCATTTTTCGCTGCCTTCAGGTATGCTTCCTGCATTGCTGTGTGCCATTTCTTAGCGAACTCGGTGTAGCTGGATGTTCCCTTTCTGTTTGATGTTCCGAGAATTATGTCGATCGGTAGTCTTGGAGTCCGGCCAAACATCAAATAAAATGGCGAGTAACCAGTTGAGCTGCTTTTAGTACAATTGTACGCGTGCACTACTTTATTTAGCGAGTCTTTCCATCTACTTTTCGCGGTTTCAGGCAAAGTTCTTAACATCGACAGCAGTGTCCGATTGAAGCGCTCTGCTTTCCCATTGCACTGTGGGTGATATGGAGTCGTCCGCACTCGAGATGTTCCTGATAGACGCTGGAGTTGTTGAAAGAGTTTGTTCTCAAATTCCTTTCCTTGATCGTGTACGATTGCACCAGGAAATCCGAATCGGAGAAAGAAGTCGTTGTACAGTCGTTCAGCTGCAGTTGCTGCTGATTTGTTTCTAGTTGCATATGCCTGCGCAAAGCGAGTGAAGTGATCGACTACTACCAGTATGTACTCATAACCACCCACGCTGCGCTCTAGATGAAGGTAGTCCACAGAGATTAGTTCAAAAGGCGCGGATGTGCTGATGGGTTGCAGAGGAGCACGAGTCTCTCGATTCGGTTTGCGTTGCTTGATACATTCGCATACGTGAGATACAAAATGAGTGATGTCTCTCTCCATGTTTGGCCAGAAGACTCGTTCACGTGCGAGGTGTACAACCCTCTCTGCCCCTAAATGTCCCATATCCTTGTGGAGTTCCTTGAACACTAAGTTGTGGTATTGTGGAGGAAGTACAAGCTGTTTATACTCTCCAATATGTCGGCGTAGTAGTCCACAGTCGTCTATATGTAGTTTATTCCAGTGTCGAACCAGAGATTTTGTCTGTGGTTGCTCCCTCCTCATCTCTCTGACTGTGGGGCAGCGTCCTTCAGTCTTCATGGCTAGTACGCGTCCTATTGCTGGGTCTTGTCGTTGAGCTTCCAAAATGGTATCTGTTGGGAGGCCGTTAATTGTCACTCCACTCAACATTTCTTCATCTGGAGTTATTAGAGTACCACCCACTGCTGCTATCCAGACGGCTTCACCTTTCTCTTGAGCATGGAGTCCATTGAAGGCCGCTGAGACGTCTTCTCTCGTTGTCGTGGTTGTGCAGGATTCCATGTAGGTGTTGATGTCAAGAGGCATTCTCGAGAGAGCATCGGCGTCACCATTTACGCTACCTGGGCGATACTTGATTGAAAACCTGAAATCAGCAAGTTCTGCTACCCAACGTTGGCCGGTCGCGTTCAATTTAGCTGTCGACAGTACATACGTAAGGGGATTGTTGTCTGTGTAGACGGTAAACTGCGGTGCGTAATAGAGATATTCGCGGAAATGGTTACAAATAGCCCATTTTAATGCTAGGAATTCTAGTTTGCCTGAATGTAAGTTGTAATTCTTCTCAGCCTTCGTGAGTGCCCGCGAACCATACCCTATCACTCGCATAATACCGTTCTGCCTTTGATAGAGCACGGCTCCTAATCCCTCCTTTGATGCATCTGTGTGCAGTACAAACGACGTGTTGTAGTCTGGATAACCAAGTATGGGTGGTGTAGCCAAACAATTCAGCAGCTTCTCTAAGGCTTCCTGATGCTTGGCTGCCCAGGTTACTGGTTGCGAGGACGAAACGGCAGGCTGACTTCGTTTTCCACGGCGGAACGTTTTCTTGCACTGTTCTGGTGTGCTAGTTTCGTTTCGTCCTTGTAGGAGTTCAAACAGAGGACACGCAATCCTTGAGAAGTCCTGAATATATCGCCGATAATATCCGACCAGCCCGAGAAGTTTTCTTACATCCCCGACTGTTTTGGGTTGCGAGTTTTTCAGTACTAGTACTGCGGCAACGTTCGATGGGTCGGGTTTATATCCTTCTGCGGATACGATTTGTCCCAGGTAACGGACTTCTCTTTGAAACAGCTTACACTTAGCAGGTTTTAACTTAATACCATGGGATCGTAAACGACGTAGAACCTGTCGGATGTGCTCGACATGGTCCTCAAAAGTCCTACTGTACACGATGACGTCATCGATGTAGGGGACGCAACAGTCATCTCGCATGTCGTGGAGACAGCCTTCCATGAATCGTTGGAACTCAGCAGGCGCTGTCATTAAACCAAAAGGAATTCTAACCCATTCATAGAGGCCCCATGGAGTCACGAATGCTGTAAGGTTTCGACAAGATGGATGGATGAATCCTTGGTGATAGGCTTTTCCTTGGTCCAACAACGAGAACCAGCTGTTCCCTCCAAGGTTCTCTAGAGTTGTCTGCACACGCGGCAGTGGGTGTCGGTCTGGAACTGTGCGCTCGTTCAGCTGACGATAGTCGACACACAGACGTAGGCTGCCATCCTTCTTACGAACGCACACTACTGGTGAAGAGTAAGAGGATCTCGAGTGTCGTATCCAGCCACGGTTTAGAAGGTCCTCCACGTACTGTTTTACCTCAGGATACAGAGGTCTCGGGATTGCTGTGTACGTTTTCTGGACTGGTCTGTTGTCTGACAGGTTGATAGACATTTGCAGCTCTTCAGCACAGCCGATGTCGTTGTCGTCTTGGGAGAAACTGTGGGCCTCTTCTTTGAGCATGCTCAGAGCGATGTTCTTTTGCTCGTCTGTCAGGCCGTCTACGCTAGGTAGGTGGGAGATTTCCTCGGCGCTAAAATCCGTTTCGCTGGGTGGTGTCGCTTGTTGACATGGTAGATCTCTCCGTGTTACCTCGACAGGTGTCACCGACCGTACTTGGTAGAGGCTACCGAGAACAGTGTGGCCCTTAATACGTACGTCATGGTCAGAGTGGTTCTCGACACTGATTTTCACGCGACTGGATGAGCCTCCCGAGATAGTCACTACAGATTCTGGTACATTTATTTCACTCGGCCACGAGGCTTGGGGGTCTGGTTCAAACAAAACTGGAATCTTACCCTCAGTCGGACCAACCTTTGCTGAGCACTTTATAATTGTTGCTTGCTTTTTGGGTATTACAATGTCTCGCTTGCAAGTTTTAATTTCGGCAAGTTCGCAGTATGGATCAACCGCGCGCAGCGTACTCACTAGCCCTTCTACGTCGCTTCTTTTCAGATGAGTCATTGTCGCCGCCATACTGTCTACTATTCCGTCCTTTGTTTCCCCTTCACGTTTAACAAGTTCTGCGATAACATTGTACCCAATAATAGGTGTGTCTAATTGGTCTCGTGAAACCAAGAAAGGAACTTTGACTTTAGCTCCCTCTCCTCCTGACAAAAGCTCAAAGTCTATTTCGACCCAACCCTCAAATGGGAAAGGGGTACCGTTCGCCGCTGTCAGGTTTAGATTTTGCCCATCTAAAAGTTCCCCTATTTTACGCACGGTAGTCCCATCCATTTGTTTGTCAATCCAGTCTTTGGGGAGGATAGAAACCTGAGCCCCAGTATCCCATAATGCATCAGTTTTGCGACCATTTAACAAACAAGTTATCATGCATTTCTTCCCCACCAAATTAACAACTTTGGTGAGTTGTCCTGGCGTGAGGTGTGTGCGGTAAAATCCTTGTTCTCTCATCTCTTCATTCTCTTGCTGGGTGATATAGCCTATTGCATTGCAAAGTGTTTTGTGCTCATTCCAATGTGCAAACTTACACGCACTTGAACAGTAATTAACACTTTCGCATCCCGAACAAAGTATGACTGTTTCTTGTTTCCCTTGTACTCCGCACGACACGCACACATGGGACTCTTTGTTTTCCCGGACTACTCCCTGTCCCCCGGGCGTAGCCGTCGGGAGTTTCCCGACTTTGTTTTGCAACCCCGCGCGAAGTGTTCACCCGATCCACATTTAAAACAATGACTACAACTTTCAGCGTTGTTTTCTTCACATTTAGTGCAACGGCGAACATTCCTCTCTTCCTTCCTTCTTTCGCGCGGTTTATTTAAATCCGATCGAATTGCAGCCACTTCAGCCTGAAGAGCCTTGAGCGTTGCCATGTAGCTATCTTCACTCTGTGCTTTCCCACTGCCATGGTTCTTTGGCGCTGGTATTTTTCTATCGTTTTGTTCGACAGGAGCGTGAATTTGATTAACGAGCGCTTTGCGTGACCCAGGACTCAGCTTACTCATGCGCTCAGACTCTTCCGACGCCGCAGCATTTAATTTCTCCATTAGCTCTTCGTCACTAGCGTCAGCGTTTAACAGATGTGGCCGAAGCTTTGTGCGTATGGATTCCGACTGCAGGCCGGTCTCGATCACGTGGCGAAATAAACCATTTACTAACGCAGAGTCATACTTAACAGTTCCTTCGTTCGTTTGCGATGCAAAGAGAACTTGTTGGCGCAAATCCATGACTCTAATTAGAAAATCTTGCGGAGACTCCTTCGCAGCCTGACATGCCGTTGTCAATTCTTGGTAAAGCTCTGTACTAGATTTCTGTTTATAATGTGCTTTTAGAATCTGCTCAAGTTTTCCTATCGTTAGCGCTGGCATCATTTCTAAATAAGATCTTAATTTAAGTGATGGACTAATCGCTCTGATCACGCCTTCGATTACTTCTGTCTCGCTGTATTTGTTCTTAAGACCAACCTCGATTTGCCTCAAGAGACTTACGAGAGACAAGCGGTCTTTGTGCGTATCTCCTCCAATCATACCAATGATACGAAAATCGCGCCTGAGTGCATTTCGTACATCTACGACGCCTACGTCACTAAGAGTACATACCGGTTCGATTGCTTCCTGTTTTGATGATTTGTTATCTGGTTGTAGAGATACCAACTTTTCGTTTGCTTCGTTGATTTGCTTCTGGTAATCCTCCATCATCTTCTTGAAGTTCTCTTGCATCTTCTCTAGTTCTTTCTTCGCTTTGTCGTATTCAGCATCCTTCTGCGCTGTGTTGCTCTCCTTGGTGAATTTGCCGATGTCTTCAATGACTAACTGTTTGTCCTCTGAGCTCTCTATTACTTCTTCGACTGTCCTCCGTATTTTCCTCGATAACTTTAGTTTTCCTTCATCTTCACAAGGCACCTTGAGGTGTTCTGCTAACTCCTGCAAGCGTTCTAGCGACAAATTTAAAATTTCTTGCTCCAATCTCAACTGCTGAGCCTCTAAATCAAAATCCATCGTAGCCGGCTTGGTCTGTTATTACACCACACCCCCAAATCTTGCAAAACCACGTTCTCTAAAGTTTTCTGGCGTTCAAACGGACATTAATTCCTCTTAGGCCACGTACATCAAGTCTTCAGTACCATACGAAGGGAATGCTTGACTTATTTGCGATGAAAGCATTCAAAGGAACGCTAATTTCGTATCCATGTGCGTCCAACACAACATCAACTTCTTTGACCACGAGGTCAATCGTCTTCCAGGTCTAGAGAACCGCCTTTTTACGAGAAATTCCTCGATTAGCGGTCCTGGCAGGGTCGCCAAAATGTTACACACGGTACTTTTGATCCCGTTCGAACCAATAGTTGACACGTTTTTGCTGGAACTTATATTTACTGCTTCTTTCTTTGAGATCTATGCTCAGTACATGTGTGTAAGAATATATCCCTATCTATCTCTCTGGTTACAAAACTACTATCTGGTTACATGAACATTTCGTCACACACCCTAATATTTACATAAAGACTTAGTCACGAAATGCCGTACTAGTTTTGTGTCTCACACAATTGCAATCTTCGGTTCGCGTATTTGAGTAGTATTAACCTGAAATAAGTTTCCCAACGCAGATGTAAGTACACTCGTGTTTAATTTCATTATTTTGGTCTCATCGCTGAAAACTGTGTTGATTTTAAGGCGAAACCAAAGAAGAGCTTGGTACTCCTGAACAGAAGAGGTGCTGGGCAGCGTCTCGTATCCTTTGCGGCATACTTCCAAGTAGTGGTCATAAAAATGCTTAAATGGACAATTTACTTTGGTGTAACTCTTGGTGTCGCTGCGTTCTCCGTTCTTGAAGTCAAAGATGACTGAAAATGGTTGTGGATACGGAAGATATCCAGAAATAGGAAAAGTACTTCGAGGACCGCACTCGATTTCATTATGTCGTTCACATATTGCACAGTAAATATTTTTGTAATTGACTTTTATTCCAGGTATAAATACAATCCCTGCTGAGCCATTGATGCATCTGTTCCAGATATATTCATCATTGACGTAACTATAGCTTATTACGTTCACATTTAGGCAGTATCGCCTTGGTGCATTTACAGGTGCTTTCCAGTTAATCTTACTTGAGTCGCAATAAGAAAACAGAAAATCAAATCTTTGGCTTGGGGAAAAAGTGGCAGGAGGCGAGACGGCACAGGTAAACGACAGCTCAAAGTGAGTCATCTCTGAAGGAGAAACTCCATTACACTGTGCACAGAAGCGATTGTGGTACACTCTGCCATTGTTGGTGTACACAGGAAGATAATGATAGTTATCTTTAGTGATTGTATTGGCAATGGAAAGATTCCTGCATCGATACAGGACATCATCTTCTGGCCAAGAACTTGGACACGATCCAATCATCCAGACGCCAGTTATGTCGTGCAGGATACGGTCACCACTGTAACATTTCCACAGGTTTCTGTTCAGCTGACTAACCAGATTGTCTTGCCTGGGAGGCGTTTTAATGCTTCGGTCGTCATGATGGCAAAATGTATCGTAGTCTGCACAACAGTCTTTGAAGAAGACACAGTCAACATCGCAGAAGCAAGACAGCGTTTCTTGACGTAAAACTGTTCTTGGACTTTGGCATCCGTTTTGGCAGGAGAGAGACCCATTGCATGGTACGGACACGGAGAGTTTCGGAGGGGGAAATCGAGAGGGAAGGAAAGGGAGGGGGAGAGATATAGGAAGATGAGGAGGGGGCGGAGGCGGTGGAAACGACGGTAGAGGATCTTGTGAACGGTTGAGAGCTTCTCTAATATGTCGCCCTGGGGCATCTTGCGGCACTGAAATGAAGATAACTAATTTTAGCTAATTTAAAAGTTTTTTTTTGTCGTTGACATTTTGTTAATCAAAATCACTCGACGAGCACTTAAAATGGGTTTGATGTCGTCCCAATTAATTATAAAAGCCACAGATCCCATCCGGCTACTTGAGCGTATAATTTTTGGATAGATAGACGATGCGTCATTCACTTATGCACCTGTCAATTGAAACCCTCACCCCCCCTACCCCGGGGAAGTATGGGGCATTAGACATAAAGCAAAAAAAAAAAACCAAAAAAAACGAAAATAATGCACCATATACAGGGGACATTTTTTATTTCAAACCCTCAATCAAACATGAACAAAGTCCTCTACTATGGGAGAAAACTACATTACCATATTACCTATGCGTTAGTTTAATTTCTGACACACGCTACTTATGTATATTCTTTCTACACATAACACATACAGGTCAACGTGATGTGTCCCGGCTGTTTCGTTACACGTAGGGTTTCTTCTGGCGCCAGAAAATTTGAAACATGTAGGTCGAATACTGACCTCTACCTTGTGTTTTAACCCCTGATGATAAATACTTGGTAGATCGAACGACTATCCCAGAGCTTTTCTATTTTGATATTGTATTCCCTACCACACCACCGCGACGCATGAGCTCAGCATGTTTCGTTACGTTGCCTTCACTCGAAATGCTTTTATTCTCAATTCAATATAAATTGTATGATATTTATCATTTACTGTACCTTTGCTACCTATCTACGATACCTATCCATATTATACTCATATAAGTCTCATACGCTCAACTCTGTCAATCGCCCACAGCCTTGAAGTTTATTTATTTTATCTATCTGTATCTTTTTTTTAATAATTTTTCTTCGATCATTTTTTGGATTTGCTTTTTATAAAATGAAACTGAACAGAAGCTGCACATTTAAAAAAATCAATGTAGACAAGCTTTTATATTGAAAATAGTCCAAAGCATAAACTCTATTTTATAACATGAAAGTTTGCGGCAAAAATATCGACATTGGAAGACTGTCATCAAAGCAAAAAATACAAGATCAATCTCTTAAAGTCATTAATTCTTTACCAATATCAAAAGGACAGATGAGCTCTCAATTCAGATATTCATATAAAACATACCAAAAAATGTGTTCACTAACTTATATTGTGACCCTGGTTGCTCTGCCAAGATTCCTACACCCCAGTCCTCCACCTTTCAAAATTGACAAATCCCCCACCCCCACAGTAAAAGATGTGCCCAAAATGTTCAAACCCCCACCCCTAAAAGCCAGGCAAAGTACTAAAACACGTATAATCTTCCAACCCATCGGGCAAATCAATAGATCAAATTCCCAATAATTCCCCTACTATGCCCCATACTTCCCCGGGGGGGTTCAATTGACAGGTGCATTAGGAATAACATTATTTATTCAAGCTACTTCTCAAAGCGTATCATCAAACAAAGAAGCAACCCTGGGGGAAAAAAGCCCAAGGAAAAGATGCTTATTGCAGTCACATTTTTTTAAAAAGAAGCTTTTAATCGCAATATTTTTTTTTCTTTTATACAGACAGCACTATCATAATATATTTAATTTTATATTTAACTTTGTATCTAATTTCTATTTATACATATACATATATTTCTCTTTTTCGAAAAACTGATATTTTCACATGTGAAAATAACATGTTATTTTCACATGCGAAAATATCGTTACCATGGTATTTAAGCTATTAGTTAGTTAGTTATAATAATAAAAAGCTTATTAAGTTGATTTTATGGATAATTATATAATAAACAGAATAATACATGGGCGCTTGGAAATACAAAATTTATCTTCTCGTGTTGAAAATATTTTCAACACTCGAAGATAAATTTCGTATCTCCGCGCGCCCATGTAATATCCTCTATTTATTTCATATCTATCTATATATATTAGCTGTGTAATGACATATATACTATACACTACTATATAGTTTTACTTTATATAATACTTATTTGTAAATCTATTTTTGTAAACGACGGGCGCAGCGAAATGCGTTCATTAAAGCTGTGAGTTATTAAATTGTTGTCGGATGGAATAGCTAGCATCCCATTAAGGGTGACTAGTGGTAGTTCTAATCTTTCTAATCTCTAATGCGATCACTAAAAACAAATAAATTAAAGTAAAATATAGATAGCTAAAAAAACTAAGGTAGAGAATAAATAAAAAGTAAAGAATAAATAAACAAACAAATAAATAAAGAAATAATAAAGAAATAAAAAACTGAGTGTAAATATGTCTTATTTTAACATAAGAATGTCAGTAAAATACAATAAAATACAAAAAAAAAAAAATAATAAAAATAAAAATAAAAATAAAAAACGCAAAATTTTAAGATAAAATTCAGCGATAAAACTTTAAGAAAAAAATTATTGTAACACGATGTTTCGACGTAAACTGAACGTCATTATCAAGTGAAAAAAAACTAAAATACGTTAACTTATATACATGAATAGTAATGAGTATAAAAAGGTGTGAAAACGAAAAACTATGTAATTTAAATATTGTACGATAAAATGACGAACAAACATTCGGGCTAAAGTATTTTATTAGTTTTTTATTATCTTATCTTATCGTCAAACCGTTTTACGTCAGAATGAATTACTTCCTATTATTTCAAGTACACTTAAGTTTAACATGCAAAGACAGTTCTTTTTCTCACAAAAGTAAGATTGAAAACTTGAAAACTTAAAAAAAAAGTGTTTCAAAGAAGACAGTTCATATACATATATATATTACATTGGTCATTATCTTAAGTATTTTTCTTTAGATTTAGAAAGTAGTTTTAATTAATATTACTAACACAATATCATATTTGCATGAGTGGTGATAATTAAGTCAAATCCCGATTACTGATAAACATGAGAGTAATTTGTATTTCGATCAGAATTTCACGGAATTCAAAGACAATGATGTAATGATATCAGCCATTGCTTCCTCTTTTGCTATACTTTTTCCCTTTTGACTCTCTTGTGGCTTTTGTTGGGAGTGAAAATTGTTTTAGAGGTCGCCTTGATTCATTCATTTTAAGAATGCAAATATCAGCCAAGAACTTCAATTTTTCTAATATAGTGATAAATCAAGCACGTTCTCATTACCTTTTCCAGGCAGACTTGCACTGATATTTGCTTGCTTTGCCTGGGCCTCTTGATTGTATAGAGAGCCTGAAAAGTTTCTAGACGACTCGCCATCCTTCGTTCTTTGATGTTGCGAGTCTGGTAGCTGTGCGTTATTCACTCTAAAACACGACACGCTTATCACGCACAAAAACACTTTATAAACGTCATACATCTCTGGGAATTCAGTGTTGAGCTTTCTTGTAACCTTGTAATATTTTTCTATCAATGAGGATTGCTCTTAAGATTCGAAAATTTACGCCAAGGTTATTAGTGATCGCGTTTATACTTATATCCTCTATACCATATATAGTTAGGACTCGTCATAAGGCACTCATCCGCTCACAATCATTACGCTAACCAATAACGATAAAGACTGTAAAAAGACTTGTTTTGTACAATAAGTGCCATACGAACACAAGACAGCTGAATCCAGTTTTATCAAATTGGAAAAGAAATTGAAAGATTAAAAGTGGTATGAGATGGAGGCAGAAAAGAGCACTCGCTCTATTTGTGAGATTAGAAAATGGATAATTGATTAACATTAATATATTACGGGAAATTTCTCACTAACTCATGTTTTCGTATAACCAACGAACTGTCAGTTCTACCTTCAAGCTTCAATCTCTTTATAATTTAGTTTTTGTTTAATCTTTACGGCGCCAGTGAAGACATATATCATCAGCTGTCATTCCAGCAAAAAACATGTTTATGGGAAGTCATACACCTACTTGCAAGAAGGTTGTCATACGATATTAGAACATTAGTAATTTAGTGAGAAAGGAATACATCAAAAGACAAAAGAAAAAGTTCAGCTTCAGTAATCTTCTTTTGTTTTTTAATATAATTCCTATCCCACTAAATCACTAATGTTCTATTTTCGTATGACAACGTTCTTGCAAGTAGGTGTACGAGATCTGAAATAGGTAATCATTGGTATTTATATATTTTCCTTACTATTTTTTTCACTTTATAATGCAAATGGACACTTTTCAAATTATCTTGAATGTGAGGCTAACATGAAAATACAAAAGAAATACCACAAATTCCATCGAGAAAAGGTGTGATTTCTTTTCCATTTTTATGTTTGCCTCACATTCAAGATAATTTTAAGTAGGTTCCATTATTTGTTCTATTCAGCCAACTAATGTGATTATTCATTAAGAGAGTCTTTGTGAGTGTTGGGTATGTTCAGAGCTTCGTATCGCTTGAGTTCTTACTACACCCTGACTCTTGAGCTTTTGTTCTTGGGATGGAAGAATTAACCGTTGTGTCCTGAGAAGAAGACTTGCCCGTCAACAACTCTTTATAGAGACTCCTGGCCCGTTTACTGAGGGGGAAAGCCAAGGCAATGTACGCACCCTGTAAGCCGCTCAATATGACGAATGGATACGACAAACGCCAATCAAACGGAGAGACAAATCCAAAGATCCACGTGAAGCCCATCAGTGATGCAATGCGAACGTAGATACCAAAGTTCTTTTTGGTGTTTTGGTCCACCACTGCTCTTGCTTGTGTTGTCGTGACTTTGATCGCTTTAAATGTCTTGAAGTAAAATACTGTGTTGACAATGAGAAGCAATGCCACTGGAATGGCAAAGTAGTACAAACTGGCCCATTTATTGCCCATCCAACATGCGTTTTTCGATATGTATCCAATGTTTCCAGTATCTGTTAAGTCTAGGGCGACACAGATAGCAACATATATCATAACAGGAAGCCATCCAATTACCATATGACGTAAGGCAGTGCTTCATTCTTTTCGACCTTGAATCCGCCAATGGTCTTCTTCCTTTGGCAGAGAAAGCCCTCCAAGTGTCAAAGGCGATGATTGAAGTCCACACAAAAGAGACAAGGAAGAGGTAATGTAGAAGGATCGCGATGACAGTACATGGTATGGTTGTGTCTGTCTTTCCACTTCCAAGTAACCACAACAGTTGTGCCAGCAGAATAGAAACACTGAGGTTCATCAGGTTGATTCCTGGTGGTGTTCGTAGCTCACTGAACAAGGAATAAGTCACGAGGACAAACACCAGGCCGATGATAGACAAGGACATGCAGACTAAGGTTATGGTGGTCAATACTGCATCGTCTTTTGGTACAACTTTGGATTGGTAATACGTCGTGGAAAAGTTTTCACAGACCAGCACACTCTTGTTTATCCATGTGTATTCTAGCCAATGATAAACTTGTTTGGAAGCGTTCACGAATATGGACTTGTTCATCAGGACTCTAAACTCTCCTTCATTAATCAGTATATACACCCCTGAACAGTTAGATATCTGGTGACGACACACAAATATAGCTTGGCTGTCATTGGCTGATGTTGCTTCAGTTGTGTTGAGGTAGTAATCTGTAAACTGGAAGACTTCACCTGTCTTTTTGATGACGACTGTTGACGAATCATCTTGTAGTACCGTGTACTCACTCCTGTCATACTTTGACGATTGACACAACTTAGTACTTCGTTTAGTTGCTTTGACAACAGTGAATACTTGTACAAAGACTGAAATGTTGAATGGCGATGTGAAATCTAAGACTCTTTTGATACTCATCAGCGATCTTTCGCTTTGTGTAATTTCTAAAGTAAACTGAATCTTTGTTCTTGTTGGGTTTTCACGTTCTGCTACACTAATTGTTCTTACTTTCTGCTGAGAAATTCCAAGGGCTTTGGTGAGGAAATAGTGTGCGATAGCTTCTTGAAAACAGCTTGACCATCCATCGGGTGGTAGAACCCAAATAACAACTTGGTATAGACTCAAATATGAAGCATTTACCGGCACTCCTGGAGATATACCTTGGCGACAGATCTCTAAGTAATGGTCATATACCTTGCTATCTTGGCATTGTGTTTTCATATTCAAGAAGCTTTTTCCAGGGTTAAATTCGAATATCAGTGATAGAGGCTCGTGGCTGAGTCCCGATTCTGCAGTGTTTGAGTTACTTTCGGAAGAAGAAATGTTAGGACCACAAGAGAGACATTGCGGTCTTTCCCCAAGATATTTTGCACATTCAACATTTTTATAGATTTTCTGGGTCCGTGCCAACGACTCGAGGTTTACCTTGGGTGCATTTGAATTGGTGCTCAGAATTTCTTATTTCAAATGGATTATCTTGATTTCGAGTTTCGAAATCAATACAATACCTTCTAGGATGCCCTTTTCCTCCTTTCCAATTGATTTTCTCAGAACAGTACTGAAATAAAAATCGTATTTTATCATCCAAGCTTAGATGCTGAGGAGGATTAAAGTCGCATTCAATGGACAAGGTGAAGTTGTTCACTGTCCTTTGGAGAAACTCCGTTACACTGAGCACAGAAGCGATTGTGGTACAACACTTTGCCATTTTTGGTGTACACAGGAAGATAGCGATAGTTATCTTTAGTGATCGTATTGGCACTGGAAAGATTCCTGCACCGATACAGGACATCATCTTCTGGCCAAGAACTTGGACACGATCCAATCATCCAGACGCCATTGGCTCCTCTCACTTCTTCTCCTTCGTAACATTTCCACAGATCTCTGTTTTCCTTGGTGACTAGTTTTTCTGATGAGCTTGTATTTTGTGTTGAGTGTCGTCCACAAAAGACATCGTAGTCTGCACAGCAATCTTGAAAGAAATTACAATCTTCATCACAAAAGCATGATAACTGTGTTTGGTTCAAAACTGAAAGAGGGTGTTGACATCTGTTTCTACAGGACAGCTCTTCATGGCAAGACAAAGTAAAATTCTCATTGCTTGTACAGCTGCTGTTCTCTTGAAATTTATTACCAAGATCTCCACTTGCCGATGAAAGATCTCGTGTTGTCCTTGGATGCACTTTTCTTGAATTTTGAATTTGGCTTTTCGTAAAAAACGTTTCTATTATATTGTTGACTGCTACTGATGACTTTTTCCGCTGATAAAACTGGATGTTGTTTTGGATCTTCAACTGCGTGGAACTCCCAACCCGAAAAGTTATCGGTAGTTTTTCATTCAATCGTCTTTCGTTTTTTCTGAATTCATTTGTGGAAAAAAGTGAATCCCAGTGTTTCAAGTCTTCAAACAAATCCATCGCCTGCATCTTGACCGTTAGAATCAGCTCTGACAGTATCGTTCTTCACAGATTTTGTAATCCCATCACCGGCACGAATGATACTATCTCCAGCGTTGTGTTGCTTGATCTGCAAAAGCAATACGGCAAGTAGGCTAGCGAAAGCTAGTGAAACCTCATGCATTGTAAAAGCTTCAAGTTTGGTTCTGAAATCTCAAAGACTGAATGATACTGAGAACCGAAGACCTCTACAAACACTAACTGACTGAGCCCTGATCATGGTTACGGGGTAATAAATATATCTGCTTTCGCTCCTTGTGTGTGTCAAATAAATCAATTTTAATCAAACGAGCCGGTTTTTTCGATCAAATTTTAATTTGACAATAAGATGAAAAAACATGATGCCATCAATCACATTATCAAGGAAGACCTCTCAATGCCTTTGCCGTGTTTATGATTTATTGTCCACCTGCTTCATGAAACGGTGTGAATTTGTTTTTTTTCTTCAAAGATTTAAAGCTTTTACAATGAAAATCCCAAAAGTTTGAAAAGGTTTTTATACAATTTGGATCCAGTATTTTCGACGAGGGTATAGTATATATCAATTTGATTTCTATTTTCTAATTCACGCTAAAAGGGAAAACTCAAATCTCAAATTTGTCTCCAGGCATGATTAAAATGTCCTTGGAATAGAAGATAATTAAAGCTTTGAGCATCATGACTGCTGCAATTAGTCATCCCCAGTTTGAGGAAATGGACTTGATCGAGTAGGCATTCCAGTGCATATTGTCGGATTGTTTCAGACGAAGCCATCTTCAAACTGATGTCCCCAAAAGGTGGTGTTACACGGAACAACTTGCAACACCGATTTTTCGTGCAACGCCGGCTATTGCGCCATTTGTGTGTCGGTTTTTTTCGACATGTTACACGGGAACAACTTTTCGCACAACATTTACCATAGTATTCAGTCCACGCGCTGCCAACTCACTCACGGCTATCTTTTTTCTTCTTTTCTTGCTTTTATCATTTTTTATCAACTACAAAAGTTTTATCTTGTCTGTTTCAGTAGGTTTAGACAATTGTTGCAGTTGCTGTACTCTTTAAACTTACTTCTTCTACAATCGGCGCCATTTTGTTGCGCGTCAAATCGGCGATGGACATGTTACATACATCGATTTGATGCAAATTCGTCATCTAGTCCTGCAAGTTTTTGAAGCCAGATCAAACTTGCAACGTGTTGCAGAGTGAAATATTGCGCGAAAAATCGTCCTCGGCGCTATGTTACACGGCAACGATTTTTCGTGCAACAGTGTTGCGCAAAAAATCGGCATTGCAAGTTGGTCCGTGTAACACCACCTTAAGACATTTGCACAATACACTGCAATGTCAACCCGACCAAGGGTTTTTCTCAAACCTGGGATGGCAATATTTAAAACTCGCTTCTGATTTTGCAGTATAATCTTAGTATGTATTCTATTATTCGCATTGCTTTGCTGATAAGGTTGACATGACACGATGGTATATCTGATCATTCCATGTAAGTTATTAAAAATCCTTTCAAGGGCATCCAAAGTCACTTGAACCCAGGTACAAATAACACATTAGTTTAATGAAGTACTAGCCAGTAACTTTCCTTACTTTTATATTTTTTCTTCAGTACAATTATACTTTTCTTGTGTTCTTGTTTTCTTCTTAGTTATTGTAACTCTTTAGTGTTTTACCCTCGTTATTAATAGAGCATTATTATTACTATAATAATAATAATAATTATTATTATTATCATTATTATTATTATTATTAATGATATGATTATTATAACAGTATAATGCTATTTTCACTACTCTATACAGCATTTACTGCAAGACAACGATCTAGAAATAGGTTTATGCACCTGGCATTCTACACCTGCTGCTCATTATCATAGCTTGCTAGTCAACTCGAGGCAGGTTGACTATCATTAACTGGGATTTGTCGCATAAAAGGTACTCTAAACCTACTTCAAAACTAGCCAAAACATCGAAAATGATGGAATAACTCTATCAGTGTTGTTACCGATCAGTAAACCCCAAAAATATGCGTTATTTTTAACACATTTTAATGTTGCAACAATAATCTCTCGCTAAAGAGTGAAAGAGTACAATGACATGCCTTTTTTACACTGTCTTCTCATGTCTTATTCACAAAAATTCTAGAAATTAATACGCTTTTTTCTTTCGTATATAATTTACAATAACTGCGAAATTATATTCATGCAGTTTTACAATGTGTATTCCTAATTACTACAGTTAATATACTGTATACACAAACAAGAGTACAAAATCAAATTTGTCTTTCTTATCTTCAAAATTCAATTGCTCTTACTTTTAATAATTTTAAATTAAAGTCACTGTGTTTATAGTCCCAACTTTACAGCCTAAGAACAGGTTAGTGGGGAAGGAGCGTCGCGTGACGGCACTAAAAACGGCTATGGGGGAGACTACTGAATTTATCAATATTACTTTTTTCCCGTGTGGTGATTTATTAAAGTCCCTTGGCTGATATACTGGGGATTGCTACAAAATATGTTACATATCTTTAAGTGTAACATGACAACGTTTAAATAGATAGCCTATTGGTGGAATCACTAAACTTTATACGTTCTTACCGATCACCAGGGCTCGGATGTACGAATGGTGCATAGCACTATCCGATGGATAAATCCTTCCGCTCAGGTTATCGAAACGTCAGTCGCATCAAACAGTCCTTCTCAGGATTACATCAATCCGGATGATAATAATACTTCGATCAAAATCCTTATGCAGTGGATAGGTCGATGCTGTTATATCCAGTACATTTATCTACTATACAAGATTTATCCATCGGATAGGGCTTTTCACCCTTCCTACAACCAGGCCTATATAAAACGATTATGTGACGTGTTTCAATGGGAACTGTCGCCACGCAGCTATCCTTTCAAAGTATACGCATCATAAAAGCAAGTTATATATCAGCTTTATAGAGTTCATACCATATACCCGTGAAAAAGTTAACTAAAAAAATTATACAAATTTGTGCAAAGTTTCGTAGGCATACGGTCTACCGAGGTCTAACTGAAGGTAATAATTTGTGCAAATTTGAACAATTTCTTACAAATTTTTTCGTGAATATATGCCATGTACCCCATCAGTGATATACAATTCAATATTTATATTATTCCTTTCTTAATCTAATCTACTTATTTATAGTTTTATTCTGTTGGAAGCCACAGTGAGACGCAACGTTAGGACAGAGTGCCTAACGAAGATCAGCCTTCTACTGTACTTTGACTTCTGTTTCTACATGAAAGCTCTTCTTCACAGACCAGGATGGTTTCTGGTATCTTCTTTGCCTGGAAGATCGCACTTTTGTAGGGTCTGATTGCTGTTGGTAGTGTCTCTGCATTTTGTGTAAATTGAGCTGGCTTACATCGTGTTTTGTTCTAGAAAATGTCCAAGATCTTCAAATATATTCGGTTTATTGATCGAAGACGTTTCGCTTTTTGTTGCCTATAAGTCCATGTCGCTTGCAACAAACGTCTTCTTCTTTGGATGCTCTTCGTCTTTAAAATCCTTGATGGCAGTGAGGTCTTGAGCGCCTGCTTCAAGGAACTCTGCTTCACCTTTTTCTCTCCAATTCTTTCTGCCATCTTGCTTCTCAGGCGTTGACTCCAATGTCGTTTTCTTTAGTTTGTTGTTAAAAGGTATTCGTTTCTTCATCGACTTTTTCATCAGATTGAAGAATTTGTAAGAGAAATACCAAAAGAAGACCAGCAAGTCGAATGCTTTCCATCCTAGACTTCGTGAGAAAAATCTTCCTCTGTTGGTTGTGTACCCCAAAGCTCTCTTTTCTAACTTCATCTCATAGACTATGTAGGTTTGGGCAATTTTTTCCCTGTTTTATAGAATGTTTTATGACATGGTCTTACTGTGAATCGACTTCGCGTGAAATATTAAGCTTTTAAGCTTTAAAAAAACAAACCCCACAAAGATGGGAAACCCCGACTATGAAAACCCATTTGAAGGATGCTTTCTTTATCCCCTACAAAGTCATAGATGCACTTATAAGAAAGTGCAAATTCACGATCTGGGAGGAAAAGAACCACAGCTAGGAATGGAACCTGCTGACCATGGTCACCTAACTTTTTTCAAAATCCAAAAATGCTAAAAATGCTCCAATTATTGCTAATGGTGTCAGTTTTGGTTTTGTGCAAGTCATGAATGCATTATTTCGATGCAACATCTCTATTGTCACAATAGATTTATTATTTGATAGTAACATGTTTAATTTTCTATCCAAACTTAAGGTGTTTGCATATATTGACTAAAAAAAAAGATCCCACAAAGATGGGAAACCCCGATTATGAAAACCCATTTGAAGGATGCTTTCTTTATCCCCTACAAAGTCATAGATGCACTTATAAAAATGTGCAAATTCACGATCTGGGAGGAAAAGAACCGCAGCTAGGAATGGATCGAACCTGCTGACCATGGTCACATATAACTTGCTTCAAATGTTATATAAGACCTAAGTAACTACGCGTTGTTATTTCTGAGATGAATTACTGGAAGACAAATAGAACCCATTCGAATTTCCTGTTCTCACTATGCCATGTTCAAGTGGACGAAGAGCCACTCCTTGGATCTAGTTATGTAAAGTCCTGCATGGAATCATACGTGTTTTTTAAACAAATACTTTTTAAAGAGAACCCCATTTGCTTCGAGGGGTTCTCTCCGGATTTCCCCCATCCTTGAAATTGCAAGCTTTTAAAATTCCATTTAGATTTAGTGAACGAAGAGCCACTCTGTAGAGGTAATGTGAAATACCAGGGAACATACCTAGAGCGGAACTTTTGGTGGGTGAAATTCTGAAAGAAATTTTGGTTAGAGATTCCGTGAAATTTGTCATGAGTGTTGGCCAGACCAAAGGGGAGGGGAAATGCAAATAAATCGAGCAACTTTCGTATTTATATTCCTGCTAATAAATCGAGCAACTTGGCCCATCTTTTATTTATTCTTGTGGCATTCCTTGTTTGTATTTGGGTAACGAGGTTGTGTGTCAGTACACAGCAAAACATGCACCAGCCTTCCATGTTTAAATACTGTGTATAATTTTCTTCGATTTTTTCCTTATACATTTCGACATGGTAATGCAATATTTGACAACAATTTTGAAATAGGAACAAAAATAAAAATCACTCTCCAGCCTTTTACTGCAATTTAACTGTTAGTTGTCATACGGTTTGACATATCGATTGCTCTAGACCTACTTAATGGGGTTCGGGATCCATACATGAATTTTCTTCAAACTTTGTCACAAAAAGAATTACATAGGTGGAACTTAATGATGAAACAAAAAATAGGGGTCATCCGTGATCGTTTTCGAGTTAGAGGTAGACAATTGAACAAACTTTTTCGACCAAAACGAACATTTTTCTAAGGCTTTTTTCCACGTTTAACACAAACAAAAAACTTTTATGGAAACAAGCTTCCATATCCGTTATATCATGAAAGCGATAATGCATTGGAAGCTAACAAAGCAAAGAATGTGTCAAATATTTTCCCATCGAAAAGGATGCATTTTTTATATTATGGGTGTCACCGTGCTAATTGACGAGATGTAGCTTCAACAATATTCAAATTCCATGCCAAAATTATTTTCTCACTATTGGTAGAATCAATCAGGGGATAGGTGCACTTTACAGGTCTTCAGATTTTAAATTCCTTTTCCTAGATTGAATTTTTGTGAAGAACAATTTTGTCGCAAAACGACACAATGGAGCAGATAACTGATAACTGACAATAAGAATTGAGCATGTTCGGGGAAAAAAATTTTCTTTACAAAGAAAATAGAGCTAAATCCAAGAAATCTTGAGGACTTTTCAAATTTACATAATATCAGGATAAACTTCGAAAACGAAACTTAAATAAGCGATAAAAAACGAGATGCGCGAATTGGATGCGCAGCAGCAAGAGTCCCAAACTACCTTAAAATTACGACTGAAAATGAAGTATTTAGATCCTATATCCAAGAGCAATTGTTTTTCTTTCAAATAAAACATGGACTGTCCGTAGTGAAGTTCATTTAGATCCTATAGCCAAGAGCAATTGTTTTTCTTTCAAATAAAACATGGACTGTCTGTAGTGAAGTTCATTTAGATTCTATAGCCAAGAGAAATTGTTTTTCTTTCAAATAAAACATGGACTGTGTGTAGTGAAGTTCATTTAGATCCTATAGCCAAGAGAAATTGTTTTTCTTTCAAATAAAACATGGACTGTGAGAAATGTTTAGCACACTTTAATATTGCACCAATCGCTAGCTTAAAAGCAATAAATTCTCTTTCATCGTCAAGTATGATTACATAATCACATCACTATACTACAAATGGCCTTAAACATCGTTGGGTATATATATATATATAACGTATAATAGCAAATTTCTAATTATATTCATGCAAATGTACTACTTCTAATTCTATTCAATATAGCTACTATAAAGCTATTTCAAAAAGGTTACATGTTCTTTACAAGTTTACAGTAAAATGTATTCTATATTGTCTTCATTACAATTTTACTCTGTTGATCTATTTACATGTCAACTGATCACTAGAATGCCACAGTGAGAAGCAACGTTAGGAAAGAGTCCCTTACGACGAAGATCAGCCTTCTACTGTACTATCTGTCAAAGTTTTTGAGCTAGTTTGTTTTGTAATAACTTTTGGAAGGTTTCTGAACAGTTTTACAAGTTTCTATCGGCGCTGCTTCAGTTGTATTCTGAATGACTTGTTTTTGTTTTTGAGACAGGAGAATTTGATGTTTCATTTGATGGAGAGCGACCTTTAAATGATCTTTTATAAAGGCCCAGGGCTCTTCTACTGAGGGGAAAAGCCAAGGCAATGTAAACACCTTGCAGGCCGTTCAGAATGACGAAAGGGTACCACAAGAACTGCCAACCAAACGGAGCAACGAATCCAGAGATCCACGTGAAGCCCATCAGTGATGCAATACGTACGTAGATACCAAAGTTCTTTTTGGTGTTATTGTCTAAGGCTGCTCCTGCTTGTGCTGTCGTGGTTTTTATAGCTCTAAATGTCATGGAGCAAAACATGATGTTGAATACGAGAAACACGAAGACTGGGACAGCAAAGAAATACAAGATGGCCCATTTATTGGCCATCCAGCATGCTATCCTGGACGTGTATCCAATATTCACAGTATCTGTGAAGTCAAGACCGACACAAATGCCCACATAGACCAGAGCGGGAAGCCATCCGACTGCGACGTGGCGAAGGATCTTTATATATTTCTCACGTTTAGAGTCAGAGAATGCGTTGTTTTCTACAGAAAAAGCCCTCCAAGTGTCAAAGGCGATGATTGACGTCCACACAAAAGAGACAAGGAAGAGGTAATGTAGAAGGATCAGCGATGACAGTACAAGCCATGGGTGTGTCTGTCTGTCCACTTCCAAGTAACCACAACAGTTGTGCCAGCAGAATAGAAACACTGAGGTTCATCAGGTTGATTCCTGGTGGTGTTCGTAGCTCACTGAACAAGGAATAAGTCACGAGGACAAACACCAGGCCGATGATAGACAAGGACATGCAGACTATGGTTATGGTGGTCAATAGTGGATCGTCTTTTGGTACGACTTTGGATTGGTAATAAGTTGTGGAAAAGTTTTCACAGATCAGCACACTCTTGTTTATCCATGTGTATTCTGACAAATCATAAACTTGTTTTGAAGCGTTCACGAATATGGACTTGTTCATCAGGACTCTAAACTCTCCTTCATTAATCAGTATATACACCCCTGAACAGTTAGATATCTGGTGACGGACACACAAATATAGCTTGGCTGTCATTGGCTGAAGTTGATGCTTTAGTTGTATTGAGGTAGTAATCTGTAGACTGGAAGACTTCACCTGTCTTTTTGATGACGACTGTTGATGAACCATCTTGTAGTACCGTGTACTCACTCCTGTCATACTTTTGACGATTGATACAACTTAGTATTCGTTTAGTTGCTTTGACAACAGTGTATATGAACCCAGTCCTACTGATGTTGAATGGTGATGTGAAGTATAAAATATTTCGCACGTTTCCTTGAAGGATTTCGTCTTTCTGAATTTGGAGGGTAAACGAAATGTTATATACTAATTCTACATTTCGGACATGCTGAATGGGAACAGCTAGTGCTTGTGAAAGGACTCGACGATAAAAGTCTTCTGGTTCGAATCTTGAGATAGCTGGTTCCAGCCACAAGACAACTCGGTATTCGTAAACATCTGAAAAGCTTGGCAAGGTTGGTAAAGCATCTCTACAGATATCCAGGTAATGATCATATACTTGTTCAGAAGCACAAGGTGTTTGGAATTTCATCTTATCGAATCCTTTTGAGTTGTCATGGTTGAAGTCAAAAATGACTGAGAAAAGTTTGGGAGGCGGAGGTATATCTATTCCCCATGAACCCCTTTTACCGTAATCAGTTGCTGTAATATTTGGACCACAAGATATTTGATTCATAAGATTTTCACATTTTGCACAGTCAATATTATTGTAAAAGTATCGACTGGTCACTATTCTTGGTCTGCCTGTCAAACAGTTAGTAAGGGACATGTTCGCATCGGTATTGAAACGTAGAGAAGCAGTCAGACACCGACATAATGTGAAGACAATATCTTCTTGGATCTCCTTCATGCTTTGGTGACCAAAAGATCATGTTTGATGTGCTCTGACAATAAGAGAAAAGATAGGATATTGTGCTCTCAATGCTCAGATGGCGTGGAGGGGTAAAATCGCATTCAATGGACAATGTAAAATTGGTCATGTTCTTTGGAGAAACTCCATTACACTCAGCACAGAAACGATTGTGGTACACTCTGCCATTGTTGGTGTACACAGGAAGATAGCGGTAGTTATCTTTAGTGATCGTATTGGCACTGGAAAGATTCCTGCACCGATACAGGACATCATCTTCTGGCCAAGAACTTGGACACGATCCAATCATCCAGACGCCTTTGGTTCCTGGCACGTTTTCTCCCTTGTAACACTTCCACAGATCTCTGTTTTGCTGGTTGACCAGATTTTCCGATAAGCTTGTATTGTGTCCTGTGCTGTTTGTCATGTTTAGTCCATTTGTACCACAAAAGTCATGGTAGTCTGCACAGCAGTCTAAAAAGAATTCACAATCTTCATCACAAAAGCAAGTAAACTGTGTTTGGTATAAAACTGTACGAGGGTTTTGACATCTGTTTCTACATGAAAGCTCTTTTTCACAGACCAGGGTGGTTTCTGGTGTCTGAGCTGTCCTTCTTTGCCGGTGAGATCGTACTTTTGTCATGTCCGATTTCTGTTGATTTTGTCGCGTTTTCTTTGCCCAAACGTCCATTTTTTCTGCAACAAACGTCTTCTCACTTGGACACTCTTCGTCTCTTAAATCTCTGATGACGGTGAGATCTGCTTGAACAAACTCTTCAGGATCGTGCAGTTTTTTTCTCCAATTCTTATCACGATCTTGATTCTTAGGCTTTGACTCCAATGTCGTCTTTCTTAGCTTGTTGTTAGGATAGAAGGTTTTCGTTCCTTCATCGATTGAAGCATCAGTTTGATGCCTATGAAAAACGAATACCATAAGGAAGCCAGCTACGACAATTAGAAAGCTTTCCCGCATGTTAACTCTTGAAAGTATTAACGTTCTCTCTTTGTTTGCGTTTCCCAGAAGTATCTGAGACTATGAAACTTTGGAGAAAGTTGGTCCCTTTTATACAAAATTTTAAGCCATATTTCCTTTGGTTATCATAAGAAACTATAGTCTTGCTGTGAATCGACTTCGCGTGAGGTATTAAGCCGTAAACTTAAAATAACGCCTTTTAAAAAAATCCATGCTGAGTCTGACTTGTAAAGGGAAAATTTTTCTGGAAGTCCCGCAATGGCTAAAGTTAACAAACCCCACAAAGATGGGACACATCGACTATGAAAACCCATCTGAAGGATGCTTTCTTTATCCCCTACAAAGTCATAGATGCACTTATAAGAAAGTGCAAATTCACGATCTGGGAGGAAAAGAACCACAGCTAGGAATGGAACCTGCTGACCATGGTCACCAAACTTTTTTCAAAATCCAAAAATGCTATATAGCAACAATATTGCTTATGGTGTCAGTTTTGGTTTTGTGCAAGTCATGAATGCACTATTTCGATGCAACATCTCTATTGTCACAATAGATTTATCATTTGATAGTAACATGTTTAATTTTCTATCCAAACTTAAGGTGTTTGCATATATTGACTCTTTTCTGTAAAACAGAAAAACTTAAATAAAAATGTCGCCCAAACGGAAACCTCTTCACTTGTTATCGTACTAATCTCCCACAAAGTTCCTTTTGTGTGTTTTTAATTTTTCGCTGTAAACAAATATATTATTATCTACATTGGTCCCCTCTACTCCCTTGAGTGTGGGTTTTTTTCTTTTTTCGATGTTGTTGTTGTTTTTTATTATCGCATATCTTGCGATACAACGCGGCGCAACGCTAGAGAACCCCCATGTATTGTCTTTCAGCTTTGCAACACAATTCTTTGAAAGTTTTGTATCCAGATTTCTATCAAATTTATATCTCCTGCTTTCATAACCTTATTGCACGCGGCTTAAGAAAGCTAGTCCAAGATCGCTGCTCATAGCTGCCATCAGCTCTCTGCTGTGTTTCGAGTATTTTCTGCGGGTTATCGGCTTTCCTCGTTCCGAAAAAAAACGCTTGGCAACAATTTTGTTTAACTGCGATGACGAAAGGACAACGCTTTTGTCAACTGCAATTTATATCTTATTCCGTTTTTATTTGATATAACATTCTTGTTTTTTTAAGTCAAATCTTTGCTTTGGATTAAAGATTTTAACTAAACATTGAGCAGAAACATTGCCACGAAAGTTGCTCGTACCTTATCGTTTATAAATTATGCTATGTGTAAAGTCTGGTTTCCAATACTTGTGCGCATAAAATTGCCGTAATAAGTCGATGGTAATATCCAATACATTTATCCACTGGATAAGATTTATCTATCGCATAGCGCTATCCACCCTCGTACAATCGGTTCCAGGTTGTGGCAAGTCACTGTAGTGAACGACTGCCTGGTTTAGATCGACAATGGTGAAGGTACATGTGGAGCTAGGTCGAGAAAAAAATAGAAACTGACAACATATATAATGCATATGCTTTCTTATTGCAATGGTTTTGATTTTTTCGCTGTGCCTTGGAGGTGACGGAATAACAATAAAATCTAAAGACGCCGAGATACAAAGCGAGACACAAGTATCTTTCTAATAAACTTATAAACCCGATTAAATATTAAATAAGTTTGAAAATTTCTTTTGAATTTGAAAGCCTTAGACGAAGGTGCATGGTTTTAGATTAGATTTTCTAGAAGGTACATTTAGCAACATATAAATTCTACTAAACGAAATATTTAGTCAAAATGTGATTTTCCATTAGAATATGGAAAGCATTAAGAGCATTTTGTCTTTCGTGAAAAAGCATTGCCATTTAAAACAACTGCAAAAAGTCATTCAGGTTATTAAGGAAATTAAATATTAAATATTTTTGCAAGTTATGACATAATCTTTATTTAATTTGGTCAAATTAGGAATCGTATTTTAACTTCATAAGTTGGAAAACGACATTAGAAGAGTTTTCTATTAAATTAAAAAAAAATAAAAAATAAAAAAAAAAAAAAAAAAAAATCGTGTATTGAGTGAAATTAGTTTTCAGTAAAAACGAAAACAATATTCGTATAAAGATCCTTTTTCTCTATTTGCTTCAGGGTCATGTTTTTCAAACTTTATTAATCTAGCCGCTGAGAAATGATCATTCATTGTTTGAAAAGCGAGACTTATGATGCGTTATTAAAAGTTGGAAATATTATTACTTTGCAACGAATTTCCACTAATGCACATTCTTCTTTTTCTAATAATTCTTTCTAATTATTATTATTAATTTCTTGTTTTTGTTTTCAGCAAACAAGTGCTTATTTAGTTTTTAGTCGAGTGTGAAAAGTTAATTAATCCGTCATCTTTGTCGCTGTTCCTTTTCTCACATTGAAACAACCTGCCAGAACAGGTGTTATTTTCAAATTCAACTTGAAGCCCCTACAGAATAAAGCTTGTTTCTTCCCCAGAAAAAAGCACAAGCATCGCGGAAGTAAACTCATGCAAGTTAAAAAAAATAAACACATGGGAAAATATTTTCAGAAGTGAGTAGTTCCTTAGACTTTTTAAAACAGTTTTGTGACAAATCTGTAAAAATCAATGGAATGGAAAAAGAGAGAGTACTTTGGGAAGGGTCATGATCCAATTGTTTTTTCATGTGATTTGGCATTTGTCATAGTTTAGCTGACCACAATAATACTTACAACAAGTATAGCTGTCAAAAAAGAATTACAAATACATGTCATCTCCTTAGTTCTAAGTTTTTTCCAGTCAAAACACAACAATTTCATTAATATTTTCAAGACTCATACAATTACCTACAGTATATTTAATTTATTTTCTTTTTTTTTTTCTTGGGCAATTAATTACGCACGCAAGGTTTCAATTTCTCTTGATAATCACTGATTTCTAATTGATATGTAGAGCTGAAACTTTTGGTTTAGTTGAAGATTTTATATATTTCCTTTATTTCAGTTGATCGTGAGTTGAAAGCCTTCCGGTCTTTTAAAACAAATTCCCAATTGAACTGACTAGAAGCATGCCCTGCTTTTGGGGACGCCGAGAAACAAAAACTCGCTTTTCTATACATGCGAAAGATGGCTATCCGGCCATACATGAGAAAGGTGGCTATTTACGTTTCTGAAGAAACGTGGGTTATATTTGTATTCAATCGTGGAGTTTTCTAACATCGTGACAGCCATTACCGGTGTGTACCATGATGTTTGTCAACGTCGGAAAAGCTGTGGATCTCATATCTAGCTAGGACTTTATTAATACTTTTGAAATTAATTTGCCCATTTGGAAAGCATGTTACTGAGCTGGCAAAATTATAGTTTGGCTGTCATGTCACTTCTTTTCAAATACTCGCTTAAAAGAAATGCTAATTTTACCTACGCCGCCTTCTTAAAACCCAAGGAGGAAGCACGTACTTTGATATCTGTTCAGTTCAAGATGGGCGCTCTTGAAATTGCCATAGGTATCTTGGGTGTATATCTCGTTTTTTGGGGTCATGAGAGCAACTTGATTCAAGGATCGAGAGACGTTGACATGGGAGTGAATGCTTGGAGTCAAGAAAATTTGAAAAAGTCTAAGTATAAAGAAGAAAATGATGGGACAGAAAAACAAATCAGGAAAGTTGGTCACTCGACATATGGAACCTTTTCGTTTGGGAGATTGAAAATTGGTTATGGAATAGAGCAGATAAGCAAAGAGCTTCAACCTGTTGGCAAGAATAGTCAAGAGAGTTTAAAGGCGGCACAAGGAATTATCAAAGCAAACAACCAAAAAATAACGATGTCACAAGTCAGAAAAACATCCAAAAACCTTGAGAAAATCCCTTTTCAAGACAAAGATGACATGTTTACGACCCAAGATTATTTAGGAATTGGGAGCATTAAAAGGAAAAGGGAGAAACGACATCTTCAGCAAGATAAAGAGGTAAACGTGAAGAATTTCACCCACACAAGTAGTTACAAAGAAACTCAATCGATATCTTCACAGAACTCGACCTGTCTTACCAATTGTACGGTTATTAGACAAGTCATTCATTATGGAAGAACAGAATGCCATTGCGAAGTTTGTTGTTTGAAGGCTTTTAATGAATGCTGTGTGAAGCAAAACTTGTTTGGCTATGGCAACTATTCAATGCAAATCTCTCCAATGCGCTGTAATTGTTCTCAGAAATTGTCAAAACCATGGCCAAATCGCCCGAAAAATAAATTCGTTCGCTCAGAGTGTGTCAATAATTACTGGATGATAGCGAGTTGCCTTAGTTCTTGGCCTCAAGATGAGATTTTAAACAAATGCATAACTGGACCTGCTGGTTTTCCTAGCAAATCCACACTTAGAGTTTCTGTGCCCGTTTTCACGCCAGAAAGAAAAGTTTTTCGCAATCGCTACTGTGCATTGTGCAACAATGAAACTAGTTTTGAACCTTATAAAGTTGTCATTCAATGTGAAACGTCTCCTCCAGCAAGTTATAGTCCACAAAAGGCGATTGAATACCTGTTTTCACGCTGCAACGAGCCAAAATGGGAACCTCAAGAAAATCAGATATCCCAGCCATGTCCACGAATAAATTTATCTTGTTCAGAAGGTGAATTTGGTGTTAGGAAAGAAAACCATCCATCTAGGATACCCAATGACTTTAATGTGACTATAACTTCGAGTGACTCAAATTCTTATTATTCAAGATGCAAAGAAATAAAAACTGCTGACTGTTCCTTGAAGCCACGCCCTAATTTCAAAATTTCAGGCAATGGCCAGTTTCTAAACACCGTCTCGCTTTCTTTCACTTTAGACGTAATGAATGATGCTGAAAAACCGGTTCTAGTGAAAATCTCTTGTCCAACAAAGAAGCCTGTTTATGACCCATATTTGGAAGAATGTCGGCATGGCTTGATTCCTTCACCCAAAAACGCACCTTTTGACTCTTATCGAATCCGTTTATTCATCGAGAATTTTAGCGGCCTGACTGTACTACCGACCTTGGAAGATTTCAGAGCGTTTTTCGAAAAGGAATTTGGCTTTGGAGTAATCCAGCTAAGATATTTTACTCAGGGCTTCCAGTTTGACATACGAATTGGGAAACTATCAAATTACAGCGCCAAAAGCTACAAACTTAAGAATTATTTGAATTTCACAAATCAGTTTAACATCACTATTGATAACGTTCAACTAAGTGTCTACAAAGTGACGTACAGAATTCTAACTTGCGTCAACTTAGAATACTATGAAAAGCATGAGTATGCAATACTCCATGGATATATGCCAGCGGTTTATTTGAATAACTCACGTGAAATAATCGGTTACTTCAACTATTATTCTGGGAGTAACGATACGATTAGGGTATGTAGATTACGACTGAGTAACTGCTCAGGTGTATATACACCATTAGAGAAAGATGAGTATACGATGTTAAAAAATAACTCAATCACTGTTAAAGGGTCTGGAACAATTTACAATCAGCAGGAATATGACATTTATAATGGGACACTATGGATCTGTGTTGACTTTCCCAGGACTTTCAGCGCCTACCAAACGCCAAAAAAGTCAAAGCCTCTTGCCTTCTCTGTACTTACATTCGTCTGCATGTCCTTGTCTATCATCGGCCTGGTGTTTGTCCTCGTGACTTATTCCTTGTTCAGTGAGCTACGAACACCACCAGGAATCAACCTGATGAACCTCAGTGTTTCTATTCTGCTGGCACAACTGTTGTGGTTACTTGGAAGTGGACAGACAGACACACCCATGGCTTGTACTGTCATCGCGGTCATTCTACATTACCTCTTCCTTGTCTCTTTTGTGTGGACGTCAATCATCGCCTTTGACACTTGGAGGGCTTTCTCTGCAAAAGGAAGAAGACCATTGGCTGATTCAAGGTCTCAAAGAATGAAGCACTGCTTACGTCACATGACAGTAGGATGGCTTTCGGTCGTAATGTATGTCGCAATATGCGCTGGCCTAGACAATTTGGACATTATCAAGATAGGATATGGGTCCGATGTCAGTTGCTTCATCACTGGCACCAAAGCCAAGTTATACTTTTTCATGGTTCCTGTTATTGTCTTCATCACGTTCAACTTTGTCTTCTTTGTCATGACAGTAAAAGCCATCAAGGAAACACGCAACCAAACAAAACTCATTGGCCATCAGCTAGTCAAGAAGCATGAATTCCGAATTTACGTTCGTATCGGATCACTGATGGGCTTCACGTGGATCTTTGGATTTGTTGCTCCGTTTGGCTGGCAGTTCTTGTGGTACCCTTTCGTCATTCTGAACAGTCTGCAGGGTGTGTACATTGCCTTGGCTTTTGGGTTCGGTAAATATGCGAGGAAATTGTATCTGGACTGGTATCATGGTAATCGAAGAGGAATCCGGAGTCGACAGTCCACTAGCCGAAGTGGGAGAAGAGAGCGAAGCACTAAGGAATCGCTGATTTGAGTAATGAGTACAAAGCCAGCGGGCAGAGACTTGGGTAGACAGTGGTCGCATTACCGTGCAAACAGAACTTATAGCTTATATAGAGAAAAATATTCTGCTATTGTTTGAGTTCACTGAGATAATTTTGAATAAATTATTAAGTGCCAATATTCCAAAAGCCGATTCTTACCCAAAGGAGCTCAGGCAAAGTATATTAGCATTCAATTTCTTCGCCATTTACACCTTTTGCCGTTCATTAACAGAAAATGTACATTCAAGTGTGCCAATAGTTGTATCAATAACGTGTAGTGTACTTTCATCAACACCACAAGTAACATCATTAGCGCGGATCAACTTTCAATAACGATATTTGAATATGCGTGTACATTCATAGGCATCAATGGACAATCAATAGCGCGTTTGTACATTCATATGCGCGGATTGTATTTTCTTGTGCGCGAAATTCAACTTCAATAACACAAATTGACAAACAATTGCATTTATGGACAATCATTTACCCAAAAGTGAAAATTCATTAGTGCTATTAGCATAATCATTGACAATCTATAACGCGCTTAAACAATCATGAGGGTCAACGTTATATTCTATAGCGTGGTTCGACAAACATTTGCATGATTCGAATGAACAATAAGAGAAATAAAACAATCATTAGCGATTTAAAAAAAAAACTATTTTAGCCTTCAATTTCTTCGCCATTTATACATCGTGGCAAATACGTTTGCATATATCTGAACCACTGATCACATTTAGCGATAGTGATGGTTGCCGCATTTCTCTGGAACCCTTCCATTAGCAACTGCTTTCTGTACTGAGAGACCTAGAGCAATCCCTTGTCGTCTTGCCTCAGCCCAATAGTTCGTATGTTGTTGGATCTCTGGACGGCTGATGTCGGCTTTAATTGCTGCTTTAAGTGAGCTAATTGCTATTCTCCTACGCAGCCGCTATTATGGAGGCAGTTTTTTTGAGTTTTTTATATGTATTAAAGTGATTAAAAAAAAAAAACGCTAATGATTGTTTTATTTCTCTTATTGTTTATTCGAATCATGCAAATGTTTGTCGAACCACGCTATAGAATATAACGTTGACCCTCATGATTGTCCAAGCGCGTTATAGATTGTCAATGATTATGCTAATAGCACTAATGAATTTTCACTTTTGGGTAAATGATTGTCCATAAATGCAATTGTTTGTCATTTGGTGTTATTGAAGTTGAATTTCGCGCACAATAAAATACATTACGCGCATATGAATGTACAAACGCGCTATTGATTGTCCATTGATGCCTATGAATGTACACGCATATTCAATTGTCGTTATTGAAAGTTGATCCGCGCTAATGATGTTACTTGTGGTGTTGATGAAAGTACATTACACGTTATTGATACAACTATTGGCACAAATGAATGTACATTTTCTGTTAATGAACAGCAAAAGGTGTACATTCATATGCCTCAGCCCGATAGTTCGTATGTTGTTGGATCTCTGGACGGCTGATGTCGGCTTTGATTGCTGCTTTAAGTGAGCTAATTGCTATTCTCCTACGGCAGCCGCTATTATGGAGGCAGTTTCCTGAGTTTTTTATATGTTTTACGTTGATTAAAAAAAAAATCGCTAATGATTGTTTTATTTCTCTTATCGTTCATTCGAATCATGCAAATGTTTGTCGAACCACGCTATAGAATATAACGTTGACCCTCATGATTGTCCAAGCGCGTTATAGATTGTCAATGATTATGCTAATAGCACTAATGAATTTTCACTTTTGGGTAAATGATTGTCCATAAATGCAATTGTTTGTCAATTTGTGTTATTGAAGTTGAATTTCGCGCACAAGAAAATACAATCCGCGCATATGAATGTACAAACGCGCTATTGATTGTCCATTGATGCCTATGAATGTACACGCATAGTCAAATATCGTTATTGAAAGTTGATCCGCGCTAATGATGTTACTTGTGGTGTTGATGAAAGTACATTACACGCTATTGATACAACTATTGGCACAAATGAATGTACATTTTCTGTTAATGAACAGCAAAAGGTGTATATTCTTCGTTCGCACGTTACGTCATCGCGGCCATGTGCATGGTACTATTTAACAAAAGATCTCTCATTAGCATCCATTGTTAACGGTACCACAATGGCCGCCATGTTTTTGTCTTTTAACTCTCTTGGGAATGCTTGCAACCCATCAATACAACAAGAGATAAGACCTCCTTACTAATATTAGATAGCTATTGCTTTGATTCGATAAAAAGAATCAAAATCTAATAAGATGAAGCTGTATAAAGTCAAAAATAGATATATTGTGACAATAGAGATGATGCTTTAAAACCAAAATAAAAAATAAGCAAGAATATGTGCCTTTAATGGAACTTTAGAATTTTGAAGCAAATTATCTAATGTGTCTATTAAAAAAATCACATAGTTCCAGGACTTTACATTAGCTAGATAAAGTGGCTGTTCGTACCCAAAATACGACACCATCGGGCAGAATTCTATTGTTCTATTCTATTGTTCTTACAGTTGAGTGATTTTCAAAGATCGGTATAATTTCAGGAATACATTATAGGATATGCATCATTAACTTATTTTCGCTAACACTGATTGGCTAGACCAAAGACAAAGAACTATCAAACGCAAATGATTGACAGCATTGAACTCCCTTGAGTCATATCAGGGTAAACATTTTGATTGACATCACTTGATACATAGTTAATATTAACTATTATTGATATGACCAGGAAGACTCGTGTTATTGCGATCGACTTTATTGTGTTTTTCTTGACAACCGAAGTTGAGAAATAATCGTAAGCGACTTTATTCGAGTGAGAGTCAAAGTTTCAATGAATGATCACATGAATGACTTGTTGTGTTTTTCTTGACAACCGAAATTGAGAAATAGACGTCGTTTTGAAGCGTGTGAACTAGTTCTAACCGTCATTTTGAAGCGTGTGAACTAGTTCTAACCGTCCTTTTGAAGCTCGTAAACTAGTGCTAACCGACTGTCCCTTTGAAGCGCTTTAACTAGTGCTCGGTTAGTTAGTTAGTTAACACTAGTTCACACGCTTCAAAAGGACGGTCGGTTAGCACTAGTTCACACGCTTCAAAAGGACGGTCGGTTAGCACCAGTTCACACGCTTCAAAAGGACGGTCGGTTAGCACCAGTTCACACGCTTCAAAAGGACGGTCGGTTAGCACTAGTTCACACGCTTCAAAAGGACGGTCGGTTAGCACCAGTTCACACGCTTCAAAAGGACGGTCGGTTAGCACCAGTTCACACGCTTCAAAAGGACGGTCGGTTAGCACCAGTTCACACGCTTCAAAAGGACGGTCGGTTAGCACTAGTTCACACGCTTCAAAAGGACGGTCGGTTAGCACTAGTTCACACGCTTCAAAAGGACGGTCGGTTAGCACCAGTTCACACGCTTCAAAAGGACGGTCGGTTAGTGCGAGTTCACACGCTTCAAAAGGACGGTCGGATAGAACCAGTTCACACGCTTCAAAAGGACGGTCGGATAGCACCAGTTCACACGCTTCAAAAGGACGGTCGGTTAGCACTAGTTCACACGCTTCAAAAGGACGGTCGGATAGAACCAGTTCACACGCTTCAAAAGGACGGTCGGATAGCACCAGTTCACACGCTTCAAAAGAACGGTCGGATAGAACCAGTTCACACGCTTCAAAAGGACGGTCGGATAGCACGAGTTCACACGCTTCAAAAGGACGGTCGGTTAGCACCAGTTCACACGCTTCAAAATGACGGTCGGTTAGCACTAGTTCACGCGCTTCAAAAGGACGGTCGGTTAGCACCAGTTCACACGCTTCAAAAGGACGGTCGGTTAGCACTAGTTCACACGCTTCAAAAGGACGGTCGGATAGAACACCAGTTCACACGCTTCAAAAGGACGGTCGGATAGCACAAGTTCACACGCTTCAAAAGAACGGTCGGTTAGTGCGAGTTCACACGCTTCAAAAGGACGGTCGGTTAGCACTAGTTCACACGCTTCAAAAGGACGGTCGGTTAGTACGAGTTCACACGCTTCAAAAGGACGGTCGGATAGAACCAGTTCACACGCTTCAAAAGGACGGTCGGATAACACGAGTTCACACGCTTCAAATGGACAATCGGTTAGCACGAGTTCACACGCTTCAACAGGACGGTCGGTTAGCACGAATTCACATGCTTCAAAAGGACGGTCGGTTATCACTAGTTCACACGCTTCAAAAGAACGGTCGGTTAGTGCGAGTTCACACGCTTTAAAAGGACGGTCGGTTAGCACTAGTTCACACGCTTCAAAAGGACGGTCGGTTAGCACCAGTTCACACGCTTCAAAAGGACGGTTGGATAGCACCAGTTCACACGCTTTCTACTACGAAGCTGTAGAGGCGCTAAATATGCAAAAGTCAAGGTTTTCAACATGGGTTATAAAATATATATATTTTTACCAGGGATGTATTTATAAAATGATACTAAAATGTATGGATGAAAAAAAGTTTAATAATCAAACAAACATTTCCCGATGAAATAGAGACTAATTTGCATCTCATTACACGGTTTGAATTTGGTGCGTATGGTATAGTAATATCCGGATGAAGTCGCCTCATTCTGCCCGATGAGTGGCAATAGGAAATTTGAATGGGATTTTTAAAAGCAAAAAAAAAAAAAAAAAAAAAAAAAACAGGCAATACTTATTATCAATATTAATATCATTTAAGTTTTATTCACAGCTACGGGTCAATCTTTGAATTGCTTTATAGCGATTTTCGTATGACTGGAAAACATACGGTGCTGACTTAGTCCAAGTGCATGGTATATTGCGACAAGGAACTCGAATGGAGTTCCACTAAAGTATTTGTTAAAAAAACACGTATGATTCCATGCAGGACTTCACATAACTAGATCCAAAGAGTGGCTCTTCGTCCACTTGAATACGGCATAGTGAGAACAGGAAATTCGAATGGGTTCTATTTGTCTTCCAGTAATTCATCTCAGTAATAACAACGCGTAGTTACTTAGGTCTTATATAACATTTGAAGCAAGTTATATGTGACCATGGTCAGCAGGTTCCATTACGAGCTGTGGTTCTTTTCCTCTCGTGAATTTGCACTTTTTTATAAGTGCATCTATAACTTTGCAGGGGATAAAGAAAGTGTCCTTCAGATGGGTTTCATAGTTCATCTTTGTGGGGTTTGTTCGCTTTACCCACTGCGGGAGTTCCAGGAAACACTATCCTTCACAACTCAGACTCAGCATGGACCTTAAGAAAAAGCGTTTTTTTTAAGCTTAAAAGCTTAATATTTCACGCGAAGTCGATTCACAGGAAGACTATTGGTTCTTATGATAAATGAATGAACTATGGCAGTGATTTTTTCTATAAAACAGACAAACTTTGCCCAAAGTTTTGTAGTCTCTGAGGCGAACGAAGTTAGATAAGATACATCTGGGAAACACAAACAAGAGAGAAGGTAACTGATATACTTTCAAGACCTAAAATGCAAGGCTTTCTACTTGCCGTAGTTAGCTTCCTTGTGGTATTCGTTTTTCATAGGCATCAAACTGATTCTGCAGTCGATGAAAGAACGAATACCCTTTATGCTAACAACAAACTAAAAAAGACGACATTGGAGTCAAACCCTGAGAATCATGGTCGTGGTAAGAATTGGAGAAAAAAACTGCACAATCCTACAGTGTTTCTTCGAGCAGACCTCGCCGACATCAGAGATTTGAGAGACGAAGAGAATCTGGCAAGTGAGAAGACTGTTGTTGCAGAGGAAATGGACGTTTGGGCAAAGAAAACGAGACAAAATCAACAGAAATCAGAAATGGCAAAAGTGCGATCTCACCGGCAAAGAAGGACAGCTCAGACACCAGAAACCACCCTGGTCTGTGAAAAAGAGCTTTCATGTAGAAACAGATGTCAAAACCCTCGTACAGTTTTATACCAAACACAGTTTTCATGCTTTTGTGACGAAGATTGTGAATTCTTTTTAGACTGCTGTGCAGACTACCATGACTTTTGTGGTACAAATGGACTAAACATGTCAAACAGCACAACACAAAATACAAGCTTATCGGAAAATCTGGTCAATCAGCAAAACAGAAATCTGTGGAGATGTTATGAAGGAGAATACGTGCCGGGAACCAATGGCGTCTGGATGATTGGATTGTGTCCAAGTTCTTGGCCAGAAGATGATGTCCTGTATCGGTGCAGGAATCTTTCCATCACTTACGATCACTTACGATCACTAAAGATAACTACCGCTATCTTCCTGTGTACACCAACAATGGCAGAGTGTACCACAATCGTTTCTGTGCTGAATGTAACGGAGTTGTTTCTAGTCAATTGACTGAATTTCCTTTGTCCATCGATTGTGATTTTACCCCTCCACGTCATCTGAGCTTTGAAAACACTTTATCCTATCTTTTTTCCTATTGTACGAGAACTTACCCATCTAATAAGATATATTTCTCACCATGGAAAGGAGATCCAAGAAGATATTGTCTTTACTTGAGGCAGGTGTCTGACTGCGTCTCTACATTCAATATCGATGCGAACATGACCCTTACTAAGTGTTTGACACACAAACTAAGAATAGTAACCAGTGGTTTCTTTTACAAAAATGCTGACTGTGCAAAATGTGACAATCCTTTGAGTAACATATCTTGTGGTCCAAACTTTACAAATTCTTTTTGGAAAAATGTTATACCTACACCTTTCAAACATTTGACATTCATTTTTGACTTCAAAAACAACAATTCCAAAGGACTCGATTTAATGCAAATCAAAATACACAATTGTCCTTCTGAACTAGTTTATGATTATTACCTGGATATCTGTAGAGATGCTATACCAGCTTTACCAAGAATTTCAGATGTTTACGAATACGAAGTTGCATTCAGGCTACAAAGAATATATGATACTGGGTCATATATTTTCCTAAATCCATCACAGGAAGCAATTGCAATAGCACTAGCTGTTCCCATTCATCAGGTGAGAAATTTTAATAGAGGGTCCGCATATTACACTTTAATGATTACCCTCCAAATTCCTAAAAACGAAAGCCTTCAAGGAAACGTGCGAAATATTTTACATTTCACATCCCCATTCAACATCACCGTCGACGGAATGTCATACACCGTTGTCAAAGCTGATAAAAGAGTATTGAGTTGTGTCAATCGGCAGAGGTATGACAGGAGTGAGTACACGGTACTACAAGATGGTTCGTCAACAGTTGTCATCAAAAAGACAGGTGAAGTCTTCCAGTCTACAGATTACTACATCAATACAACTGAAGCATCAACTTCAGCCAATGACAGCCAAGCTATATTTGTGTGCCGTCACCACCAGATATCTAACTGTTCAGGGGTGTATATACTGATTAATGAAGGAGAGTTTAGAGTCCTGATGAACAAGTCCATATTCGTGAACGCTTTAAAACAAGTTTATAATTGGTCAGAATACACATGGATAAACAAGAGTGTGCTGGTCTGTGAAAACTTTTCTACAACTTATTATCAATCCAAAGTCGTACCAAAAGACGATGCAGTATTGACCACCATAACCATAGTCTGCATGTCCTTGTCTATCATCGGCCTGGTGTTTGTCCTCGTGACTTATTCCTTGTTCAGTGAGCTACGAACACCACCAGGAATCAACCTGATGAACCTCAGTGTTTCTATTCTGCTGGCACAACTGTTGTGGTTACTTGGAAGTGGACAGACAGACACACCCATGGCTTGTACTGTCATCGCGATCCTTCTACATTACCTCTTCCTTGTCTCTTTTGTGTGGACGTCAATCATCGCCTTTGACACTTGGAGTGCTTTTTCTGCAGAAAATAACGCATTTCGTGATTCTAACCGTGAGAAATGCATAAAGGTCCTTCGCCACGTCGCAGTCGGATGGCTTCTCGCTCTGGTCTATGTGGGCATTTGTGTTGGTCTTGACTTCACAGATACTGTGACCATTGGATACACGTCCAGGATAGCATGCTGGATGGCCAATAAATGGGCCATCTTGTATTTCTTTGCTGTCCCAGTCTTCGTGTTTCTCGTATTCAACATCATGTTTTGCGTCATGACATTTAGAGCTATCAAAGTCACGACAGCACAAGCAAGAGCAGCTCCCGATCATGAAATCAAAATGAACTTTGGTATCTACGTTTGCATCTCATCGATTATGGGCTTCATGTGGATCTTTGGATTTGTTGCTCCGTTTGGCTGGCAGTTCTTGTGGTACCCTTTCGTCATTCTGAACGGCCTGCAGGGTGTGTACATTGCCTTGGCTTTTGCCTTGAATAAAAGAGCAAGAGGCCTCTGTAAAAGATGGTTTAAAGGTCGCTCTCCACCGAATGAAACATCAAATACCTCTGTCTCAAATACAAATATAGGTGTAACAGAATATAACGAAAACAGCGCCGATACAAAACTCTAAAATAGGTTAAACAGCCACCAAAAGAGGCTGAAAAAAAACACTGAAAAACTTTGAACAGAAAAAAAAGTAACAAACTGTAAAAGGAAGATCTTTATAAGGGACGTCATAACATTGCGTCTCACTTTGGCCTTTTCATAGTTGATAAATATCTAGAGTATTATTAGTTTAGTGCTTCCATTAGGCTTGCCCCATGCCCACATCTCTCGTCTCCCGAGGAGTTTTTTACTCAAGGGAAGAGACTGTTTGTCTATGTTTTCATTGGTATTATGTTGATTTGTAGTATATTTTGTTAAAAGTGAAGGCTTTATGAAATATCCCTATACAGCCAAGTTATACATAATATGGATAAGTTTTGTTGATGAATTTTTAAGTAGTGACATCTTGATCATTATATGCCAAAAAGCGCAATATAAATTAATAGATTATTATTATTAATATTAAATAATGTAATGCGCAGCTTAAAATTTTAGATTGATAAGTGCGTAATATAAGTTAATAAATTATTACTATTATAATTTAGCGACTTTAATTATTCTTAGTGCAAATTAAGAAATGGCTATTTAGGATTTTTCTGCTCTTCTTGCTGTGGTGAATCAAACTAGTCATTGTAAATGAATATGATTTAAAAGTTATCATTACTCGTTATGTACTTCAAGCGTTGGAAAGAAACGTGTAGAAGTATATTTATTGTGATCGCATAATACTTGTATTTGAAAGAGAAATTAGAAATAAAAGGACACTTTATATAAAACACGAGAAGACAGTGTAAATCTGAGGCAAGTTAAGTCACTCTTATGTAAGAGATTGGTGAAATATTGTTCTAACATAACGCCTACTTTATCAGGTTCTACTTTGAAGAAAAACCGACTTTCTTTTTGATATAGAGTCTGAATAGATTTAATTTTTTATTTTGCCTTGCTTAAAGAAAGGATAGAGCAATGCAATCTATATATGCCACACTCACACACAAAGGGTGAGATGCTAAGCCAGCTGAATAAGAGGCTAGGAAGTGGCGGGGTACATGTGTTTATTCCTATTTCGAAATTGTTGTCTTATTCAATACTGCATTAACGGCCATGCTGAAAAGTAAGAAGAAATAAAGAGACATATTTATGTATGCAAAACGGGGCCATGCTTTGCTTTATAATACGCAACCTCGTTTCCAAAAAATGCAAAGAAGGACAAGGATGTATCGCAAGAATAAAAAAACAACTCGGAAGGGTGCTCGATATATTAGCATTTTCCCTTCTCGTTGGTCTTGCCAATACTATGACAAAAAAAACGGAAACTCTCCCACAATTTCTATCAGAATTTTACCACCAAAAGTTCCACTCTACGTTTGAAACCAGGATTTCAAATTAACTCCACAGAGTGGTTCTTCGTCGACTGAACCTAATAGGAATTTGAAAAGCTTTTAATTTCGGGGAGGGAGGAAATCCGGAGAGAACCTCTCGAAGCACGGCAGAGCGGCAACAAGAACTTGAATGTGCATGTTTTACTATAGTATTCTATGAAAAACAATATTTAATATGCAGCAACAAGTTATTAGTTTAGTTTATTCACCGCTTTAAGCTGATCTTTAAATAGTCCCTTTCACAGTTCCCTGTGCCATCTTGAAAGGTAGCCGTGCCTTTGCATCGAAGCGAGACGAACGGTGAGCTTGCAATGATAGAGACATGTGAATAATTGTCCAAGGTGTTAAAAAAAGGTCTTTATCATTGCAAGCTCACCGTTGGTCTCGCTTCGATGCAAAGGCATGGCTACCTTTCAAGATGGCGCAGGGAACTGTGAAGGGGACTATTGTTTTATAGCGACTTTTCTTATGAATGGGAAACATGCATCCAAAAACCTAATGAAAGTTAAAGGCTTTTGGGCATGAAAAACTATCCACATAGTTTCGAACCGATCTTTAAATTCCTTTAAAATAGTCGTATTGGTGCACAGGCACGGCTACCTTGAAAGAGAGCGCAGGGAGGGAACTGTAAAGGTGACTTTTATTAGTTATGAATCGTGAAAACATATTTATATTGACCAAAGTTTAGTCAGCAAACTCAATTAGAGGCTGAAAATTTGTGGATAGACCAACAAAAGTACAATGATTTGAAATACCAGGAGTTAGTACGAGTCGAAAGTCTGAAATGAATTCAGTAAATACGAAGAAAGTGATTTAAGTTCAAAGTTTACAAATTTTATAAGGATTTGCATGTTGATGGGCAACAGTTTGCCTTACAAGAAACTAAAAGGAAATTTTATAAAGTGAAACGCTATACTGCAATAATAGTTCTATCCGCGTGAAAATCGAGAAAACGTATTGCAATAGTGCATTCATTATTTACACAGCATCAAATCCAACAAAAACCCAGACTTAAGGTCTTAACACTTTGCGTCTTGGGATTCTGACCATCGTCAAGTCCTATTCCTAGTCAGGGTTCTATTCCCAAACAGATAGTGAATATGGCTTTCTCGTAAGTGCATGTAACTTTGTTTTTTAGTCGATGTATCGCATCTTTGTGGGGTATGTTCGCTTTAGACAAAGTGGGACTCCAGAAACACAGTCGCCTTCACGACCCAGCATGTGTTAGAGGAAAAAACGTTCTTAAGAGGAAAAGCTTTAAAAGCTTAAAAGGATTCACGCGAAGTCCGACCATTGACAGGAAGAGCCATGAAGAAACTCAGCGAATTTCAATGGTATGAGATTCTCTATAAAACAGACAAACTTTATCTGAAGTTTTATACTCTTTCATATCGAATAGAGGACTCTGGGGTACAGAAGCAACGTACAGAGGAAGGAATTGCTTCAAAGTCTAGGATGCAAGGCATTCGACTTGCTGGTCTCCTTTTGGCATTTCTCTTACACATTCATCAAACTGATGAAAAAATCAATGAAGGAACGAATACTTTTTTTGCCAACGAACAACTAAAGAAAACGACAATGGAGTCAACGCTGGAGAATCAAGATGTTAGTAAGAATTCGAGAGAAGTTCAAGGAGAGTTCTTTGAAGCAGGCGCTGAATATAAAGGACTCACCGACATCAGAAATTTAAGAGACGAAGGGCATCCAAAAGACAAGGCGTTTCTTCCACGGTATGTTGACCTTTGGGCAACGAAAAGCAAGACGACTTTGAACAGTAAATCGAATATCTTTGAAAATATTGAAGATTATCCAGATAACGAAAACGGTGTAAGCCATCCCAAATCAAAAAATATGAAAAAAGATAAAAAAATATTGGAAACTAAAAAAGCGCGATCTTCCAGGCAAAGAAGGACATCTCAGACACCAGAAACCACCCTGGTCTGTGAAGAGGAGCTTTCATGTAGAAACAGATGTCAAAATCCTCGTAAAGGTTTATACCAAACACAGTTGTCGTGCTTTTGTGACGAAGATTGTGAATTCTTTTTAGACTGCTGTGCAGACTACCATGACTTTTGTGGTACAAATGGACTAAACATGACAAACAGCACAGGACACAATACAAGCTTAGCAGAAAATCTGGTCAACCAGCAAAACAGAGATCTGTGGAAATGTTACCATGGAGATGTCGTGCCAGGAAGCATTGGCGCCTGGATGATTGGATTGTGTCCAAGTTCTTGGCCAGAAGATGATGTCCTCTATCGGTGCAGGAATATTTCAGAAACCGACGAGATTACTAAAGATAACTACCGCTATCTTCCTGTGTACACCAACAATGGCAGAGTGTACCATAATCGTATCTGTGCTCAGTGTAACGGTGTTTCTTCAAAAGATTTGACTGAATATGCCTTGTCCATTGAATGCGATTTTACCCCTCCACGCCATCTGAGCTTTGAAAGCACACTATCCTATCTTTTTGACTATTGTTCAGACATACATTGGTCACCAAGGAAAGGAGATGATCCAAGAAGATATTGTCTTATTATTGTAAGTCCTGTAAGTGCAGCTAACAGCGTCTCAACATTAGATATCGATATAAAAATGACCCTTGCTAAATGTTTGACAGGCAAACCAGGAATAGTGACCAGACGCTACTTTTATAAAAATATTGACTGTGCAAAATCTGACCTGGATAATTTGAACGAAATATCTTGTGGTCCAAACATTACAGCTTCTGCATACGGAATTAAGCTTCCGGGGGAAACATCTCATCTTCCCAATTCTTTGTCTGTCATCTTTGACTTCAATAATGCCAATTCCAGAGGACTCGATTCGATGCAAATCAAAACACGATGTCCTTCTGAACAAGTATATGATCATTACCTGGATATCTGTAGAGATGCTTTACCAACCTTGCCAAGCTTTTCAGATGTTTACGAATACCAAGTTGTCCTGTGGCTGGAACCAGGTATCTCAAAATTTGAAGAAGATGACTTTTATCGTCGAGTCCTTTCACAAGCACTAGCTGTTCCCATTCAGCATGTACAAAATATATACGTATTTCAAAATATTTCTTTCACCCTCCAAGTTCGGAAAAACGAACGCCTTCAGCCAAATGCGCAGAATATTTTAGAATTCACAACCCCATTCAACACCACCATCCATGGACTCTTAAGAACCGTTATCAAAGCAACTAAACGAATACTAAGTTGTGCTAATCGGCAGAAGTATGACAGGAGTGAGTACACGGTACTACGAGATGATTCGTCAGCAGTCGTCATCAAAAAGACAGGTGAAGTCTTCCAGTCTACAGATTACTACCTCAATACAACTGAAGCATCAACTTCAGCCAATGACAGCCAAGCTATATTTGTGTGCCGTCATCACCAGATATCTATCTGTTCAGGGGTGTATATACTGATTAATGAAGGAGAGTTCAGAGTCCTGATGAACAAGTCCATATTCGTGAACGCTTCCAAACAAGTTTATGATTTGTCAGAATACACATGGATAAACAAGAGTGTGCTGGTCTGTGAAAACTTTTCTACAATCTATTACCAATCCAAAGTCGTACCAAAAGACGATGCAGTATTGACCACCATAACCATAGTCTGCATGTCCTTGTCTATCATCGGCCTGGTGTTTGTCCTCGTGACTTATTCCTTGTTCAGTGAGCTACGAACACCACCAGGAATCAACCTGATGAACCTCAGTGTTTCTATTCTGCTGGCACAACTGTTGTGGTTACTTGGAAGTGGACAGACAGACACAACCATACCATGTACTGTCATCGCTGTCATTCTACATTACCTCTTCCTTGTCTCTTTTGTGTGGACGTCAATCATCGCCTTTGACACTTGGAGGGCTTTTTCTGTAGAAAATAACGCATTTTCTGACTCTAAACGTAAGAAATATGTAAAGATCCTTCGCCATGTGGCAGTCGGATGGCTTCCCGCTCTGGTCTATGTGGGCATTTGTGTTGGTCTTGACTTCACAGATACTGTGAATATTGGATACAAGTCCAGGATAGCATGCTGGATGGCCAATAAATGGGCCATCTTGTATTTCTTTGCTGTTCCAGTCTTCATATTTCTCGTATTCAACATCATGTTTTGTTCCATGACATTTAGAGCTATAAAAACCACGACAGCACAAGCAGGAGCAGCCTTAGACAATAACACCAAAAAGAACTTTGGTATCTACGTACGTATCGCATCACTGATGGGCTTCACGTGGATCTTTGGATTTGTTGCTCCGTTTGGTTGGCAGTTCTTATGGTACCCTTTCGTCATTCTGAACGGCCTGCAAGGTGTTTACATTGCCTTGGCTTTTGCCTTGAACAAAAGATCAAGAGGCCTGTACAAACGCATACTGGGCAGTAAATCTACACCCCAGCAAGCAGCAAGTCTTTCTACAATTTCGAGATTAAATACCCATGACTTATCATACAATGAATCTGATATAAGGTTGTAATAAACTAAATGAGTGTTTATGAAATGTGTGAAATGAGTGTTGCATAAACCTTTTGACAAACAGTCACATAACTTTGATAACGAACCAATTTAGCTCAAGGTCCCTTGAGAAAGGTTCTGCTGGATGGCTAACAAACTTTAAACTGCTTCGTAATATGAAATCGAAGTATCTTATAAGGGAAAAAAATATTTTTGAAAAGGTTCAGATACGACATTAGTAATCCAGCAAAAAATGTTTAAATTAAGGAAGTTAGATTTTTATTTTGCAATGCAGTAACAATCACGTGTCAATCTATTGCAAAAGGCCTATTACGTCTGATGAGCAAGAGGCTCATGTTTAAGCTTTTGATGCCAGATCGAATTTTTATTTAGTAATTTTTTTTCGAGAAGGAGGAAAACCGGAGAACCCGGTTGAAAAAAACCCTGGAAGCGCAGGAGAAGAACTTAAATCACATGCGACACCGGGCCCGGGAATCAAACCGCATGTGTGCTCAACTGCATTGAGACGCAGCTCACATGACACCGCGTTAATAGATAAACATTTAGGATTTCTTCAAATCATACGAAGAAAACAAATAGGACTTTTAGTTTTCAGACAGACATTCATTTTGAAGTACTTTAATTCCCGGGATGTCTGCATGTATATTCTATACAAACCTCTGCTCATATTTAAAAAATATAGGAGAAAAAATATATAATTGAGTTGCATGAATCAATTCTTATTTTATTTCAGAACATGCCTGACAGATATTTTTTTATACGCGAAGGCCACAAACATAATTGACTTTACTTTTTGCGACCTTGAATTTAAACATCAGCAAGGAGTGTTTTCGTTACTATAAAATAGAAGATTTGAAGAACAATGTTGATCTTGGGAGGGCACCTCGTGTTTTAAAGATGTGCGGTCTCACTGTGGTTTTTGCACAGTTGATAAAAAAATAATATGAATCAAGAAAATATATACATTTATTAGATGGCGACCGTCGCAACCGAGACAAATGTAAGCAGGGTTCCTGGTCGATGTTCGTTAAGAAGAATTTAGATTTGAGATAATCTAGATATCAAAATTACATATTCATCTGATATTACTCTTGTTTGTAGTATGTCGTATTCGTCGAAAATGAAGAAAACATATATATTCCCATATATGACCACGTAATTTTGTGATTATGGAATCCTTGTAAATAAAATATCTGCATGCAAATAAAACTTTATGTTGCCTCTTGGATGGTTACATTCTTCAGAATAGAACAGTTATAATCTACAGCTGTAACGTAAGAGCACGCAGTAATATTACATTAACCCCTTCCCAAGCCCCTCTGGTCGGAAAAAAAGCCAGGTGTGACGACGTGGTCAGTCTGCTGCCATCCAAGGGAACGAGAAGCTACGAGCCACAGAATTTTACCTCTGGGTTCCCGAGGATGGACTTCTGCTAGCCCAAGTGAATTATGGATATTTGCCCATAGACAATTCAGGCCAAAGTGAAATGGTAATTGCTATTTGAAAGTACACATAAAAGACGTTAGCTAAGACATTCCTCTTACCCTTTGACTTGTTGTGATCAGGAGATTCGTGTGACTTGTACATCGTCTGAGCTATGCCGGCAGAAGAAATATATATATATATAAATAATCTTATTAGTAATGCTCAGATTTGAGAGTAGCAGAGACTGCTAATATCTCCGAGTCCACTCACACGCGCTACCACGATGTGCAAATATTTTATACATACAATACTCAACTCACATGTTGATTTTTACGGCGGGAGGAAAACTGGAGAACCCGGAGAAAAACCCTTGTGGCAAGGAAGAGAACAACAAATCAAACAAACTCAATTTACTGTACATATGGCGTCCGCAGGGCATGAACAAGCGAACCCGACCCCGACCCATTGAACTCAACGGTGAAAGACGACGCATTAGCAGGCACCCAACAAACAAGGGGAGCGGGGAGGGGACAAAGAACCAACCAACAATATTACAACAACAACAACAACAACAACAACACTAAAGAAAGACAAAGAAACAAACTAGGGACCATGTTTACTAAAACAGTATAAGTATTTCTATTTCTATGTTTAAAGTTATCCATTTTTTTGTCTTCAAGACATCAAACTCATATGATGTTATGTAATACACTACTAATGCTGACCTGAAATCCCCATCTTGTGGCAGCCCGGCCTAAAATCATAATCCTATAAACAGTAGGCTTGTTAAATTCCTTGTCAAAGTCTGCCTGTGTAAACAGATAAATATTTAAGACTGATTTCAATAATTACTGAAATATTATTTTTAATTGTGTTTGTATTTGACTGATGTCAATAATTAATGAAATATTATTATCATTATTTTTATTCTCATGAGAATAACGAAGGACTAGCCACCGAAACGTCAGTAAGTTTTTTCATCTTTTCACGGTGTAAAATTTACCCTTTTATCATTACTAGATTATTATATTAAACCTGATACCCCCCCCCCCCCCCAAATCATTCTGTCCCCCTGCGAGGGGAAGGGGGAGCGAAAGGACGTCTGTTTTCTCAGGGTATGTAGTACTCTTTAAGACAGATACTGTGTAGTTGTTTGTGACAAGAGTTTTTATAATTCTATTGGGAAAACTGCTGCAACGGTGATTTCTTCGCTATTGTCTCAGTCGGAACAATGAATCAACATTTGGCGACATTGACTATGTATTGACAAATTAGTAGAGTATCATGCACTTGCTTCTACACACCCATCTTTGGTTCCCATCATTTTAAAATCTTTACAACAACAATAAATGGGAAATTTTTTTTAATCGATAAAAAACTACTGAATAAATATCTTATGAATCCTTGCTTCTACACACATGTCTAAGCAAGCATAGACACTCACATTTTAGGTTGCCATCATTTCAAAATCTTTACGATAACAACAAACAAGAGTTTTTTAAATTGATTAAGAACTACGGGAAAAATATCTTATGAATCCTTGCAATCAAAAAGCAGTTAGTGAACACCGTCTTGAACGATCGTTTGTATTGAGGCAGGCGCCAGGCGTATAGGAAAGGGTTGATGACGGAGTTGAGGAAGAAAATGGAAACAGAAACCATAAAAGCTGCATACAGATAGTTCTGATTACAAAGAGAACAATATGTAGTCAATGAAACAACAACAAGGTACGGAACAAGGGAAAAAAATAGCAACAGACTAGTAATCATCACTACGATCGTTAGTTGTCGCTCTCTTTGAACTTGTAGTGTTGGCCGAGTTGTGATGTCGTTTGGTGTTGTTTCTGGGTCTTGGTTTGTGTTTGGTTGACCAGGAATTATTATGCGGTAGCGCCTTTTAATCAGCCAACGCAGGGCAGCATATGCTAGTGCCATTGTCATAAGTGGTATTGCATGATGCAGGGAGATATCTACAATGTAGTACGTGTCATCCTTGATCCCGAGAAATTGCAGCACAGAAAAGAAAACACTATAGAGCCAGATAAAGCAAGAAACGAAAATGGTGGTTCTGAATCGAACGTGGTTGCGATGAAATGTGACAAATCCACAGGCAAGTATTCTTTCCAGTGCAAGAGCCACAACGAGAAGGACTCCGCTAGTGTAGGTGATGACTCCACAAAACACCGCAACCGTGCGAAGCCCAAGCTTAAAGGACCCATCCGACATTCCTTCCAGGACTGCTACACCATATGTAGGCATTGCCACAAGTCCTGTTAAAAGATCTGTTATGGACAATGCTGTGATAAACCCAGTTGATGGTCTTCGGAGACATCTACTGGGATCTTTATAAATAACGAACAAAAGCAGACCATTTGCGGTTGTCGCAAGTATAGCAAAGATTATCGTTGCTGCGCCAACTCCTAGTATAACAAATGATGGCACGAGATATTCCATTTCGGTCAATACCAACGCTAAATATCCAGTCTAAAGATTGAAAGAAGAGTTCAACTTAACCAGTTTGCACTCTATATACATACATAAAACGATGACAGGTGGTTTTCTCTCAAGCCCCCCTAGGAGATTATAAAAATAAACAGCCAAAATTTTGAAATTGTGAAGTCCTTGATGTGGGAAACTTGAAGATCAAAGACTCAGTTTCATGCCTGGCAAGAGGACACAAAGAGATGCGTTTAGAGATGAGAAGCTCTTGGTAAAATTTTAGGTGTAAATGGGCCTCACGATTTTTTTTATTCATGGCTTGAGGAATCATTCAAAAATTCAAATTTTACTCAAATATGATTTAATTTAATTTCTAATAATCGATTATTTAAGATATTCGTTTTTTTTCCTTCTTTTTTCTGAGGCACGAAGACAATAAAGCAATAGCCAAGGAAAGAAAATTTGGAGCTAAGCAATACCCTGCAAAACAAAAATTCTAACACAGAATACAAAAAAACTCGTTCATCAAGAAAGACAGCTGCATGTGTCATAATAAGGTCACCAATAACAAGTCAATGACTGAATTATGAAATTTTTACAATGTCGAAATTACTTGTCTAATTTCAGTCTTTTCGATATCTTCAACATCTTGATAAAGGAACTTTTAGGTATACAATTAATTTAGTAAGAAAACTAGTTGTAAAAGACAACGTTTCGCTGTCATCTCGACAACATCATCAGGTCTAATGAAAACTGTAAACTGTACTATAAGTAATTACAGCTAAAGGAAGTGTGAAAGTTCAATAAAAAACAATGAAATAGAATAAATCAAGTGGAAAAATGGCAATAAAAGTGCATAACAATGAACATCAAGTGAGAAACAAAAACAAAAAACAAAAAAAAACAAAACAAAAAACAAAAAAAAAAAAAAAAAAAAAAAAAAAAAAAAAAAAAAAAAGAGAGAGAGAAAGTGAAAAACAAAACTTAAATTACTATATATGTAAATAGAGTTACGTTGTAAAACAGAGTCATTGTTCTCACTTGAAAGTACATAAAATAAAATATTGAAAATACTTAAAAAAACGGCAGATAATGCAGTGACAATCCTTCTTTAAGAACATACTGATAATGATAATGATAAGATAGAGGATATTACATGGGGGCGCGGAGATACGAAATTTATCTTCGAGTGTTGAAAAGATCTCTCACGAGTGAGCGCAGCGAACGAGTGAGAGATTTTCAACACGAGAAGATAAATTGCGTATCTCCAAGCGCCCCATGTAATATTCTGTTTATTATATAATTATCAATGAAGTATGTTTTGGCTTTTTCAGGCAATTCTTTCCGTGTATTTTTGAATAGCCATCGCAATGGTGTTATTTTCACACGTGAAAACAACATGTTATTTTCACGTGTGAAGATATCAATTTTTTCGAAATAGAGAAAAATAGATATTTCATTGGTAATTATATAATAAAATAATGTATTTAATTATAGAGCGCCATTTCTAACACTTCAATGAGGTGACAGTACAAAATTAATTATTTACAAAATTTGAAAATGCGCCGCAAAAAAAGTAAGATTTTGGATACTCTTTATAGTTTTTTAGTCTTTTAATGTCTATCGGGTGACCATGTTCCAAACTTTATAACACGATCTCTAGATCTAATCAAGTTAAGCAAATGTTGTAAAATTTATTTGTCTTCGGGTTGACAGTTTTGTTGTCAAGGTGACACCTTTGACCGATCATTGAAAAAAAAAATTTTTTCTAAAGATCTCCTAACCGTTAAAACCATCGATTTAGTACCAAGCGACGAGCAATTGCCAATAAAATATTTCTAAAACTTGATTGAACTTTCAGAGCAATTTTTTGTCCCGTGTTTAAAATAATATGTTGACCAAAGCTCTATTAGCTATTCGGAGGTTGAGGGAAAAACTGGCGTTGCAGTGCATTGTGGGGCTGTTTTAGAGGATTGAATAGACGCCATCTTGGAAATATGTATATGTATATTTAGAAAACTCATTAATAATTCATGAAGAAAACACAATAGAAATCATGACCATGAAGGTGATTTTATATCTGATAAAGATTCGTCTTCATTTGCATAAACTTTAACTTGGATTTTCTCTATCAAACTTGGTTCATTTCGTAAAAAAATCGGTACACAATGAGAACAAACATCATAAGTTTTCTAAGCCGTTCAATAATCTCGCAGATCGTGTTTTATCGGGTCTAAAACCACTCGGCTGCGCCTCGTGTTTTATACCCGATAAAACACTCCTGCTCGTTTATTAAACATTACATAAACCTTTTGAGCCAGGGATAGTGGTGCGATGTGGTACGTGATGATATGGTGCGCTGTGTAGTGGTGTGGTATGATTCGATGTTGTGTTGTGGTGTGGTTTATTGTGGTGTTGTGCGTTCTGATATGGTGTGTAGTGGTGTTGTGCGTTCTGATATGGTGTGTAGTGGTGTTGTGCGTTCTGATATGGTGTGTAGTGGTGTGGTGCAATGTGGGGTGGTTCGCTATAATATGGTGTGGTTTATTGTGGTGTGTTGTGATGTGAATTGGTGCGTTGTGATGTAATGTAGTATGTTGTGAAATGTGGTGCGGGGCGTTGTGATATGCGTTGTGGTATAGTGCGGTGGTTGTGGTTGACAACAGATGTTTTTAAACGTGAGGTTGGGTGCGATGTGATATGTTGAGATATAGTGGTGTGAAGTACAGTGGTGTAGTGTAGTGCGACACGTAAATAAAGAATACTATGCTATTTTTCCTATAAATATTAATCCCCATTACTTATTGTGTGCATGTTATGCCTACAACCTATTGTCATTAGAATTATCTTCCAAAACAATCCCGCCAAACCACAAGACACAAAATCAATATTTGTTCACAATTGACAACAGATGTTTTTAAACGCGAGGACACTGAAAGCAGTGTCCAGATTTGTGCGCCACACATCCTGACTATATACGAGATTCTCTGACAAACCAATGACATAACCCTGCATAACTTTAACTATGTTCCTGGGTAACTCTGAAAGCGATAGAAATACTTTTTAGGGGTCCATTGAGGTTTTGTTACATTCCTTGCAGTGGTACCAAACACTAACACTCTGGACATACAAACACCGTGAGATCACTAACCGATGTTTTTGTAATCAAAAGTAAGGCTGTGACAGGTTATAAATGCGGCGTGAAAAATTAGCAACCGTTTAAAATCACTATCTCGGGAAAACACGCAGATTTGATACAATCCAGCTCTCTTTTTTTATCATCAATATTAGTATCTGGCTATCTTGGTATTATGATGAAAATTTCCCACTCAAGTGCAAATGAAAATGTAATAAAGTACATTTTGTCCTACGGGTGTTCAAGAGTTTAAATTCCATCTGAAAATATTTCAAGTAACGTGAAGGATATCCTATAAGTTGTATTAATTACTATTCAACCACTTCTCGGCTATCCGGATGAGAAATATCAATAATTTATTCCCATGTTGTTGTTTTTTTTTTGGTATTATATGTTTGTATATATTTATATTATTTATTTATAGTACATGGGGTGAAAATATTTGCAAAAATTTTGCACAAGGATGTAAAAAAAAATTTAAATGAAAAGTTGTGAAAAAAATTGTTTGGGAAAAAGAAAAATATTTATGTAAGGTATGAGATTTTCAAAATTACAATCATTAGCAGAAGTAGTCATGAACTTAAGTAAAATTAACCGATTGACTGGCATACAATATAAGCAATAACCATATGATGGCCATAGCAAATGAGACTGAACCCTGCGAAATTAGCTCTGCATTATCATCAATTGTATTCTTCTAATCTCGGTGCAATCTTAATGTCATAAAAGCCACCGCGTCATGAATGTCAATAGGGGGAATGACGCCGCCAAAAAGGGGACATGATGTTGACTTCCTTGGCGAAAGCAGTTCACTTAAAGTTGATTTAATCGTCAAACAAATCTTTTGAGAAATCTGGGGTATTATCATGGTCTCATCACAGAGTGTCTAGAGTCGATTTAGCTTAATCAAACTCCTTTTTATCGACGGAAGGTCTCAAAATACAACCGTAATTAGCGTTTAGGTCCTGTGAGTTTTGAAGCTATCGGAGCGATAAACAAAGAGCTCGAAATGACCAGATCAATGAAAATCGGCGTGTCTTAAGTTATCAAACGTTCGTTGATAGGTATTAAAAATCACTGAGCTTCAAAGTCTGAATGAAAGATACGCGGTTAATAGGTCTAAAAGGTTCTCAAGCCCGCCCGGGCACTATTGTTCTAGAAACGTAGTCTTAAGACTCGAGTACGAATCTGTTTAAGTAGTTTAATTAAGAAAAAATGAGCTCAAAAGGCAATGTATTGTTCAAAGGAGCTGTGTAAAGAAAGAAATATATTTTTACACCAAACTGTTTGATTAACATGTTTATCATTACAGTGAGCTAAGCTTGCCGACTTTTTATTGCTATTTATAAGCGTACTTTTAAAATATCTTTTTTTATCTTTATAAAAAAAAACGTACAAAAAAAAAAAAAAAAAAAAAAAAAAAAAAAAAAAAAACACCTAGTGCGAGTACAATCGACCACTTGGCTTACCCTACCCCCTGAGGGAAATTGTGTCATATTGGGTAATTTTCGTCTTTGAAGGCTGAATTGACATAAGGGCTCAAAGCTGTCATCAACGTTAATATGTTCATTCACAGGCCTGAGACTTTGTTGAATTTGCGAGGTGGAGTTTTTATTAGTTTTTCCCGAGGTTCGGCGCGCGTTGCCTTGTGATGTTTCATGTTTGCTTGATCACAGTAATTAACTGAGCTAGGGCTAGGTATTCAACGCCCGGAACTGGACGACTAGTTGGTGAGATGTCATGAGTCATACACTTGATCCACGTCAATCGCAGCACGGTAAATGGACCCATTTTAATGCCTAGATATCTAGTCAGATAAGAAAGCCGTGCAACTCGGATTTCGTCAGATCAAATCCCGATCCCAATCTTGTATTATCAGCTCACAAAACAAAACACCAAGTGAATCATTTTCTCATCAGTACAAAAGTCGGCAATTAAGATCATCTTTCCTGGAAGAAGAGCCCAAGAACTCACTCAGTAGAATCAAAAGAATTAGCAGTTTATCGATCAAGGAGCGAGGGATCATTTTACTTTGTTAGGACTAGAGCCATGACCTCTGTTGGCTCAACAATTAGAAGCACCGTTCAGTTTCTTAACTGTTCGGAAAACATTACGATGAATTGTACAAATTTTACGAACGCGTCTTCGACAAGTGCAAGTTTCATGTCAGAAGAAAAGGAAAGTATGTGGTCGACAATAACGAGGATTACTCTCTGCTGCTTGGTCTTTATACTCAACCTTCTGGGCAACACCATGGTATGTATCGTAGTTAACCGAAGTCGAAAGCTCAGAAGTTCAAGAAACTACTATTATGGTTTATTCTTGGTAAATCTCTCAGTGGCTGACATGACGGTGGCCATTTTTATCATGCCATTTGTGTTGATGTTCTATGAGACTGGCAAGTATCCCTTTGGATTTTATGGGTCTACTGCAGCTTGCAAGCTTATACCAACACTCAGTCTCATGTGCCAGGGAGCTTCTATCTACAGCTTAGCATCGTTGACTCTGCAGCGGTATATCGGGATTGTTTACCCTCTGAAAGCAAGATTGACCTTATTTCGGGTCAAATTAGTACTGACTTTGGTTTGGTTCTTCGCTTTTTTGAACGCTTTTCCATTGATTATTGTATCTGATGGAGTACCAACACCCAAGTACAACCAATACAGCTGTGACGAATACTGGCCGAATGGCTGGCTACGCTTTGGATACACCTTGTATCTGTTCCTGTTTGAATATCTCGTTCCGTTGGCCATTATATGTATGACGTATACCAAGATGGCACTCGTGCTGTGCAACAGGGAGAAGGAATTCGAAGGCATACGGTCATGTACTAAAAAAACCAAGGTACGACATATGAAATTCATTCGGCTTCTGTTCGTGTTAGTAGCATCTTTTGCTGTGTGCTACCTCCCAAATCACGTGTTGTTTTTCTGGTACGACTACGGCAACGGCAGCGCCTATCCCTACTTTACAATCATGATGAAATGGTCGCATTTCTTTCTGTGGCTCAACTCTTGCCTTAACCCATACCTTTACGGAGCCTTGGACGATTATTTTAGCGAGGGGTACAGGAAGGTTCTTAGACAATGCGCTAGACTTGATGTTAAGAGCAAAGTTACTCATTCAAGGATCGCCCGTCAGTTGTCTAAAATATATTCCATTAAAACCTTTTCGGGAACTGAAATGGACTCCAATTCCGACGAATGAGTACATAGAAACAAATAAATGCGAATGAATCTTTTGGCAAAACTTTAACGAAAATGTATTTACGGAAGTTGCAGTTATTTTTTAAAATATTTGATCTCACTGATATTAAAATTTCTTTCGCTAAAAACCTGAGGCATCATTGAATATTCAGTATTATATATTCTTGGTTTACTTCTGTTTGTACAGCACTGACTTATGAAAATTTCATTTAAATCAATGATAAGCTATTTTTACTTCAATTACTCAAGCGCATTTCAATCTCAGTTTGTGATGTTACACCTTTCTATAAATATTAGTCTCGATTCGCATGGAATTATTTCTTGGTGTATATATATGAAAAAGTAAACGCGATTATAAAAGATTAAGTCGACTCAATAACCAGACGAATAGTCGGCAGATCTTCAGCTTTATTAATTCTGACTCGGACCGTATTTAAGATACCAGTTCGTAATAGTATCCAATAATCAACTTCCTCGATATCCGTAGAGCCATGTTGCTGCTATCAATTGTGTTCTAATTAATGTCACGGCTCAGCTCGAAAAAAAACTGATAACAAAATAATAGACAAAAGATGTTTCTTGGAATTAACAGACATTCAAAAAGGCAGTCAAACGCAAACCTGGCAACTTGAAATTTCAGAAAAGTATAACAGTTTACGGATATTGGATTTGAAGGCAAATCTAGCAAAGGACTATCATTGGTGCATTTTGGAACAATTCTGTCGAGAGCTTGTTTCTAAGATCCACAAATGTTTTGCTCATTATAAAGAACTTTCTGATATCTAGACAGGCTTTGGATTCTGGAACAATCACGTTTAGGAGAGTTCGCAAATGTTCAAAAATCACCACGGGAATTTTTTTATGGCAGGTGTGATCGTGTGTTGATTAGAAAGAGACAAATACTTTAATGTGTGTGGGACTGGCATCAAGCATCGAAAATCTAGTCGTCTTAGGATAATTTAGAGAGAGTTAGAGATTAAGGTCCTTTTCTAGTTTGTCAGAAATGACCGTATCATTGATCTGTATACAACGAAAACATCAAGTACTCAGAGGAGGCTGATGAAAGTAGTGCCCAGCGAGATCATTATTATGTCATTAACATCACATCTGACTGAACATCAACTGACTGGAAAAATACTCTATCCGCGTATGGCGGCAGCTAGACTTACATAATATCAATAGTAAAGTCAGGTGACACTTTGAGGGGAAACAAGATTTCATGTAAAAGGTGTAACATCGATTTGCCCTCTAAATTTAGTTCATAAAGTGAGCGTCTCGTAGAACTTGATGAGGAACCTCTTGTTCGCAAATGTAAACAGATGTTAATACAATTCGTCAAAAACATGTCCTAATTAAAAATCCAAATACACGTTTTCAATGATTTGTTTGTGTGTGTTTGTTCAATATATTAGTTCCAGAAGGATTTTGCCGGTTTACTTTCAGTTCTTAACTTGTCTAACATTCGTGCTTTCAATGCGGCATTGTGAAATACGAATTCTGTTATCATTGTAAATATAATAAAGTTGCAAAAAAAAATAAAATAAAAATAATTTACTTGTTTCTTTACTATTCTTATTGTTGTGGATTGATATAATTCTAAAAAGTCTTATCTATTAGTAATATTGCAACAATTTCAAGAAATTGCCATCAATTCTGCAGAATTTATTGAGTGATTACTTTGGAATTTTTAGAAAAATAATGAGTTCATTTTAAAATTTGGGTTATGAAGCAAATTAATACTCCTAGCTACAAGTGTTGTCTTCGCTATAACTGTTTTTTTTTCTTCAAAACATTATATTACAGTGAGCCAATATTACATTAAGCTTGGGGATATTTTTACAAAGGAAAACACTACGACATCTTATGGTGATGGTTGCGGATCATCATCGTGATTTTAAATATCTGCTCAATTCCTCCCCTAATTTAAACTTTGTATTACGCGTTGCGTCACTTTAACCTTTACGTGTATTATATATATCAAATGAATGATGGCTGACCCTGTTTTCTCAGCGACTTCTTGCAATTTTGCGTGCAGGTGGAAAGCGATGTATTTTGAGGGGTTTATTTTAGGGATGTATTTTAGGAAAGAATTACCAAAAGAAAATTGAACAAGGTGAAATGATAAGGATAAACGAGGTTTGCCAAGATTTCGTAATGGAGCAATTGTTTCCACCATCCCTCCCCCCTCCCCTCCCCCCCACTTTCTTCCAAGAATCCAAGAATTGTGGTCAAGATAAGCTGGAAGCTGAAAGCTGGAATGATAATCAGGAAGAATCTTATCATTAAACGATGGCACAAACTCAATGCAGGGGAACATGCATAAAGAAAGGAATCACTTCATCTTTTTTATCTTCACTGATAAATAATGTACATAGTATGGATAAGTTTGATTATCAGCGCAAAAGATGAGCGTGATGATCAGAGCAACATGAATGATGTTATTAAACATTTATCCACGATGACGTCAGGCACGAGGCCACGTCATGTACTTCAGCTTAAAATGTGCGCATTTCACTGTTGTTGTTTTTCTTTCTATTTACCCCTAGTGATATCCATATCCTGCCTACCCTACGCAAGATGACGGAACATGTACTTCACACTAGGACGTCTTCAGTGTAACTAGACTCTAGGACCTCGTAAACGATATTGAAGGCTTCTTGAACAAGAATAACACCAAGATGCGATAAAAATCTTATGATAATAAACTACAAATCCTTCTACGTGCGGTAATCAGTAAAGCGACCTTGCCTATCGCTGTCCGTGTTTGCGATTGTATGAGATATAGACCATTCACAGAATACGTGATCCTCGGCGCGGAAAAGTTTCTCCAATAACTTTTACTTTACTCTATAATTAGTTTGCATCAAGGAGCAGGGTGTGATGGCCAAGTCTCACGATTCAGAGCCTTCTGTTTTAAGAAAGCTTTAGCCATGATGCCAGATTTAATTGGAATTTAGAGGATGATTCTTGAGGAGGAGACAAAATGGTGAAACATCCTTGAAGCACAGAAGGGAACCAACAAGCAACTCTACTAACATATGTCAGCGAGTCTGGGTATTGAATCCATGACTACAACAGTGAGGAGGCGTATTACCAGCGCACTCCATGTGTGCTTATATGTCTCTTCCTCCCCATAAAAATTTGTTCCCGGCCTGGTACTGTCCAGATTTCGTTTCCATAAAAACGTACAACTGCATTTTAACACGGCTCAAGAAGAAGTCTCAGAAGTCTCTGGATTTAATAGCTGTTACATTGAACACTTATTTTTGATACGTACGAAATTTGTCGCAAATGAAAAGTGGAAGGATGGCCTCTTACGAGAAAATAAGGTTCTTCTAAAGCTCTTACTATGCAGTCTAAGATTGTCGATGAACTTTTACGCGCCTTTATGTAGACGTTCCCGTAAGAAAAATCAGTACACTTCAATTTAACGTAAAATTTCAACCTTTTGTGATTGCACTGAAAATATCAATATAAGAACTTTTAAAAAAAATTTATGGCATCAATCATTTTACGTTTCTTACGATGGCTTCCACGCACCTTTGACTCAAAGACTTTCCCGCAAAAAAAAAAAAAAAAAAAAAAAAAAAAAAAATCAGTACACTTCAATTTAACGTAAAATTGCAAAAATATCAATATAAGACTTTAAGAAAAAAAAGTTTATGGCATCAATCATTTTACAGGCCTTTTTTGCACTCAAAAAGTCAAGTTAACCTGACCTACAAGAAGCATTCGAGGTTCCTGTGTGTCTAGGAACTGAGTCCATTCTTCGAGTCAACAACCACTTGCTCTCAAACAGTTCCGGCAAAAATTGTCAGGGATTTTACAATTTCATTTACTGATTTAATAACCTAACTTCCTTAACAAACTTCCCACACTTACTAGAGAGCTCTGCTTCCATGCAGCTTGGCTCGGGTCTGCGAATGACATATTCTTAGAAATATTGTCGGATAAGTCTGACTAATGCACAATTCATGGCTTTCTCATTGCTAGCTCCAGAAATTAACTGCGACCCTTATGGGATACGACTTCTGCCAGAACCTCAGATTTCGAATTACCCTGGTCCAGAGGTTAAATTGTTCTCGCTCCTCCGTTTCTGTTTTGAAGGGAAGTCGCCTGCTCGTTACAAGAAGTGAAATTACTTTCAAATTCGTTTCTTATTTAAATGTTTTAACTCCTTGAATAATGAAAGTATTAGTATTAATTAGTCGAACAAAACGAGCTTCAATAAGCGGTATACTGTATCAAGATTAAATAGAGAAAGGAAAAATCTGATTCCAAATAAATCATCCTTTTGGTCGACTGAATAATATTTGGTAAAAGTTCCATCGCGAATAAAGGGTGGTGTAGCGGTTGTACACTCGCCTCACATGGGATCTCAGATTCCATTCCCAGACTCAGCGAACTGAATTAGCCTTGTCCTGAATGTTTCATGGTTGGGTTAAATTTGTACTGAGGCTTTTAAAGCCAGTTTGCCCAATCTTTTAATCCATGTTAAAAGAGTTCCAAAATGAACTATATTCTACAAATACATCCATGTTTTTGCAAGTTATTTATCAATCCATATTTTCTAGTCAATTGCATGCTTAATTTCCCCAACAAATAACCAACAAACATTCCAATTTGATTTCAAAATATTTGCACGTCTTTTATTCTATACGTGTCTTTTCTGACAAAACCATCACGTCCTTCTCCTGTTATCTTTGTCATTTCCTTGGATACTCTTTTTATTTACTCAATATGGACATCATTTTGACATGAATTATCGTCTTAAAACAATTCCACCTCATTCCTTGGCAACTACGATTCCAAGGAATTTCGTCATTAGGAAGGAATTAAGACGATGTTGTTGATATTTTTTTTCGGTGATAAACGCAAAGAAGGTTACCAAACTGTTTAATCAGTGTCATATAATTCGATTATTGGTGCGATAATAGGGTTTGGCTTATGTAGTGTTAATAGTATTAACCTGGGTCTTTACAGGGGTGTCGCGCTATCGTGTGCTGGCGATAAGAAAATGTTTACTAATGAATTGAATAACAAAAGCTTCAATCAAGACGAGGGCTTTGGTTCGCCAAAAATTCACAAAGGACCGAATGCTTTTATGGAGGAATGTTTGATAGTCTTCTTGAAAAACACTTTAGATGGGAACGGCTCACATTCCAAGACTAAAAACAGATCAGTTGAATGAAGAAAGAAGATAACTGAAGACAACCTTCAATTTTTATCAAATTTATCACCAACCTCTGGGCTGATCTAAGTCAGGGCATGGCTAACTAACAAATAGAACCCTGAAACAATCTGTGGGCTGATGTAAGTCAGTACAAGGCTAACTCACAGATAGAATCCTGAGACAACCTCTGGGCTGATCTAAGTCAGGGCATGGCTAACTCTCAGATAGAACCCTGTAACAACCCCATAGGAGATAGCGATAGGCTAGCGTACTATCGCCACTTTTAATTCTCAAATAAAGAATTCCGTCCAGATATGAAAAAAAAAAAAATCGATTGTAAATCACTATGCACTAGATTGATTTATGATAAATATAAGTAGAATATCATTCCACGATGGCATCAAAAGGAGTCATTTATCGGGTATATATATATATATAGGTTACAATATACTCAGTCTGTGTTATCAGTTTAAGCAATGTTGGGTCTGTTTTTGGCTTTTGGTCTAGAGTGTACAGAGGCATGTGAGCCTCTATTCATGATCTGTTCATTGCCATATGCATTCTGAAAGCAACACCCGTTTTAAAACACAAAAAGCCGTCGTTATCTCGCGATTGGAATAGACTTCCATCCGATAACGAGACAACTAACTGATAAACAGTTTGTTGTTTTCGCACTAGAAATTGAAAGATATATTGAAAAACTATAGTGTATATCGCCCATCAGATGAGAATCGTATGGATATAATAATATAACGAGACAACTAACTGATAAACAGTTTTTTGTTTTCGTACTAGAAATTGAAAGATATTTGAAAAACTATAGTGCATATCGCCCATCAGATGAGAATCGTATGGATATAATATAACGAGACAACTAACTGATAAAGAGTTTTTTGTTTTCGCACTAGAAATTGAAAGATATATTGAAAAACTATAGTGTATTTTGCCCATCAAATTTGAGTGGTATAGATATGATATAACAAATGTATTGATGATGTGTGTGAATGAAAATGGAACCCATTTTGTACCAAAAGAGCTGCCACAGCAAGATAAAACGTATATCATTTGGTCTATCTGATAACTAGTATAAAATGACTTCTTGAATAGGAAGAAAATAAGATAAGAGTTGTATGCGTATATTGAATGCGGGTTACAAATGAATATTTTTTAGGGTTTTTTTTTCGACGGGTTTTCCAGTTTTCTTCCTTCAGCAAAACACAACACGCTAAATTCGAATTTTATCTGTGAGCTAGTCGTATCTTGACCTTAATCAGCCCAGAGGTTGTCTTGGAGTTGAATAATATTGATGTTTGACTAAATAACTAACAAACAAAACTGTTTCATTTTATCCTGGTTTAAAATCAAGTGTAAAATGACTCCTGGAATATTTAGGAAACAGTGAAACATCCATTTGAGAGGTAATACAGTTACTATACTAATACAGGTAATACTATATGAAGAAATATTAAGTTTCAAAGAAAATGTCTGATTTTCAAAAGATTTGGGTTGTTATACATTACATCTAAAGCAAGATCGGAGTAGATTAAATCAAGCATCACGAGTCAATCCCTTAAGTATTACTTTTTTCATTACTAGCTCAGTTTTCTAGAGAAAATGCATCAATTGATGGGTTGCAAGTATTCCCAAGAGAGTAAAAAGACAAAAACATGGCGGCCATTGCGGTACCGTTAACAATGGATGCTAATGAGAAATCTTTCAGCAAAGCCATTCAGGACAAAAATGGTACCAAAATGGCCGCGGTGACGTAACGTGCAATCGAAGAATACTCAAAGGTTGGTTATCCCTCTATAGGCTTAGATTGGGATATCAAGTAGTACAGCCAAAACAGTAATAAGTTACATTGGTGCATGGCGTTTAACCTATTCATTGAAGCATTTCCTGGGCCATTAATGAGATGGTCACCTTCTATCACGACTGATTGACAGTTAATTGGTTTACAGTAAAAACATCCTGCCATTATCGGATTAACGTCTAATTAAGCTGATTATGAATAAACATCTGAAGTAGGTAGTCCGATTATGAAGACTTTCAAGTGGGTTGCACATGAAAATCTCCAGGTAGAACAAACAAAAACATCTTAGTACACGTATAAGGATTAGGACAGATCTGGGACGTTTGGTGGCCCAAAAAGAACACCAAATGAATAGATTTTTTTATACCATAGAAACTTTCTCTGTGTAGTTTAGGACGGTTTAATACTTGGTGTCCAGATCGTAATGTGGTAGTGCGTTTATAGCTTGGTTATCGTATCTTGTTGGTGCGGTATTAGGTATATGCGTGTCTGACAAGTAACAGATGCCAGTACATAACTCCATGGTTTTGTGTCTGGGACTGTTAAATATGAATTTGTTCAAACTTGGCTATCCTATGACTGAATACTATTTGATGTGAGTAAAGAGTGAAAGAAATTGAGTTTGCTGGTCGTTCTTTCAGAAAACGTCAAAGCAGAAATGTTTCTAGGACTGAGCTATAAGGGATTGCAATAACACTGATGCATTTGTTCAAACTTAGCTATCCTATGTTGGTGTAAGTGAAGAGTAAAGCAATTTAGTTTGTTGGTCGTTCTTTCAAAAATAAAAATAAAAATGAAATGAAATGAAATGAAATGAAATGAAATGAAATGAAATAAAAAGAAAATAAAAAAGTTTAAGAAGAAGCTAAACGAAACAGTGTTGTTGGAATAGATCTGCGGGATATCCGTCATATCCGCCATCTCACGGCAACCACACGATCCTATCTGGAGGTCGTGACTATTCTTCTTATGAATTTCAAAAACGCCAGTTGCAATGCAACAATCTTTATCAAACAAACTGGCATAATGGACCATTCTCAAAATTATCTTGAATGGCTACTAGGCTAACATGGAAATGCCACAAATTCCGTCGAGAAAAGTGTAATATTTTTTGTGTGTGCTTTCAAGTTAGCCTCGCATTTAAGATAATTTTGAGAGGGGTCAATTATCCACGAATTTCGAACACTAGTGAATTTAAAAGTTGGGGTTGTTTCAAAGTTCTATCTGTGAGTTAGCCGCTAGATTAACTGCTCCAACAACTTAAAATCATAAATTTGATATCAGAGCTTTCGGGCTAAGCGCCCATCATCAAGGAACAATGTTTGGAGCCGAGGTTCAGAGTTCGAAAAATAAATTTAGATTGGATTTTGACTATTAATTCAGAAACATATATTTGATCGTGATGGAAATATGTAAAACCTAGTATTTTGATTTATCAAATGCTAAGATATCATGTTTAATTTAGATAAGAGATTCGCAATCACAGTAATCTTAAGTTGTGGAAGATTTCAAAGGCATTTTAAGTGAAGGGGTGTTACCCGTTCACCCTGTTTAAAGTGTTGTTGTTCGTTATCTAGGTAATTAACACATCTATAATACTCGAGAATACGTATGACTTGTTCTTGTCTGTTAAGTCTGATTTACTGACATGGAAAGCCCACATGAATATTGGAGCTTAATAGTCAATGACAGTTAAACTATCCAATTTATGCTGGCTATCTGCTTCAACTGAGGCGCACTCCGACTAACTGACGAGAAACTTTAACCTAGGCATTCGAACGAAATTTTCTTGTAAAACTAAAAATACAATACAATACAATACTCGTGAAAGAAGTAGTAGAAGAAAAAGAAAAAGAAAAAGAAAAAGAAGAAGAAGAAGAAGAAGAAGAAGAACAACAACAACAACGACGACGACAACAACAACTGCGCTATAGAAATGTTTTGTTGCTAAGAGGTATTAATAGAACTAAGCCTTGTTTTTCCTATTCAAGATCAAGCTGTAAAAAAAAGCGGTTTAGCACGATGCGCACTTTAGTCCCTTTTCGCACCACTGGTTTGGATTTCAAGCACACAAAGCTCAAGGCAATGAATAAGGGCCATCGACTGACAGGCTTTGTGTTAGGCTACTTAGGATAATCTGAAGCTAAAAATACATATTGTAGGGAATGAGGGAAAAACTGGGTTGAGTTGGTATTGCATTGCATTGTGGGACTGTTTTAGGGAACATATTTCCAAGATGGCGTCTATTTTGTCCCCCAATATAGTCCCACATTACACAGCAATGCTATCTCGACCCAGTTTTCCTCAACCTCAACATGGCTAATACGAGAAGACGAAAAAAGAGGCAACTGTGTAAGGTTACTAAGGAAAATCCATCACCAAGCCGCTGAACACACGCACATTCAAAATATTTAAAATGAGTTCTCGATACTTCTAAAAGATGGTTCTAGAAGCTTTAGTTTAATTTCCGTTATGTTTCTAGCCTAAGATAGGCGATGAGCTCAATAAGTAGAGCAAGTGAAAATGAAATGGGCGGCTTTACAATTAAGAAAATATAAATAGATAATAATTATAGATAGATATACATTCCATAAATGAACTCACACGAAAGTTGTTGCTCTGTAGCGCTCAATCCTTAGACAAGAGAATAATTGAAAATTAATCCTTAGGAATAGTACACCGATTTGAAAAGACGAATCTTACTTAAAACTGCTCTAACTCTAACTAAACATTCCATCGCATGAATGTTGTGGCTTAAATCCCTCATAAAATCCGTTAAAAATGGTATAACTGATTTTAAGATAAAAAGTTAAAATAATAGTAAAAAAAGTTGAGCTCTTCTAGCTCGAATCTAATTTTAAGTGGAAATAAATTATCCTTTTGAAAAGATATGCATTCCATCAATGAATGCACGCGAACCTTACGTTTCAATGCGTTAAAAAGAAAACATTTATTTGTAAATCAAAAAAAAAAATTCAAAAATCTGTAAAAAATTACAAACTTCTCAAAAATGAATTCTGACAGCAACAATGGTTTATTGGACTCTTGAAGATTATTTTTAATCTTTTTATATGCAATTTAAAAAGGAAAATACAAAGTCTTGTTAACCTGTATTGGATTAGATAATGAGTTGTTTTTCTTGCTTCGGTAACCACCAGACGTCATTCACATCATTAACGGATGATTATCTACCATTTATACCCTTCTAAGACTCAAAAATAGTTTACTAAGGGCTAAGATAGTCAATCAAGGGCGAAGCTTAGTCAACAGGAAACAGGAGCACGTGCGTTCTAGAACGACGCACACTAATTCCTGTACATGTCTGACTTCCAGCACGCAAAAAAATACTAGAATTAATTATACTTGTAATTTCATTCTTTTTTTATTTTTTCTTTCTTTTTTTGTTACAATTTTTATTCATTAAAGTTTAACTGAAATGATACTGAATAACAGGGCTAAGTATTGATTGGGTAGGGTGATATTGATGTTTTGAAAACATGATTGATATATCCTTCCGGGGCTTTTGGATATTTTCCTGGTTGGCATACATTGTTTCATGTGTAATTACAAGTGTGCACTTGAAGCCGGCAAAAGAAAGCATTTTTGCTTACGTTGATCGCAGTCCTATCATAGCTAAGTAGTGTTGTAATCGTTTAAGTATATTTATATACAAAGCTATTTTAAAAACATTTTCCTAACTGATCTAGAAATTAGGTGAGACTAACTATAAAATTGATGAAAAACACTACACTTTTGAAATTTGCTAAAGACATGTTCGACAGAACATCATTAGTTACAAGTTTTTAACTGAATACTTATGAAATAGTGCCAAGTAGATTGCGCATTATCGTATTTAAGGCGAAGCAAAGAAGAATATTACATAAAAAATATAAATAAAATAAAAATATTCTATATTTTTAAAACAAGTGATGCATTTGCTAAAACAAAATATGTAGTTTCTTTGAGTTTTAACTTTCAGAGTTTTTGTCCTTACAATATGAATTTACTACGACCATGACTGAGCTCACTATTCGTTGTCATTACTTCTAATATTACTTCCCACTATGCGCGCATCACATTTTTTGTAACATAAAGGAAATGAATTGGTGCGCGCGTTTAGTCTATCATTTTTGCAACATGCAACAAGCAGCATGTAAAATGAAAAAAAAAAAAAAAACCGTCACCAACCTTTTTTTCAAATACCTCAGTAGTCTAATCTATTTTTTGCTGCTCTACTGGATTTTCCATTTTCACGAGTTTTTTTTACAATATAGCAATATCCGTTCACGACCATCTAAATATTTCTGCCACAGGTAGAGTCGTACGTGCCAAAAGAAATTACACCTACAATTTTCTGACTTAGACATCAACGTGCTACAAAACTGGCTTATATTGTGATCCTTGAACTGATCGGAGTTTTTAAATATAAAATCAATTCTAATTGCCATTTTGATACGTATAAATTTTAGCATGGGATCTCGCGTGTTTCCGTGATAAAAAGACGTTGTTTACAAATATAAGATACGTAAGGTTTAGCAGAAGAACCACCCCCTTTACCAAGGATGATAAATAAATTAGTGATATTTGTCCGTTGAAATCGTAGAATGCAATATCATCGCTGTAAGGGGAAGCCGCGAGTAACGTACGAGAAATTAAAGATGCTGGCAATTTTCTGGGTTCCTTTTAAACTCACTCGACCTAGCTTATTAGTTCTTATTATATTAATTATCAGTATATACGGTATATGTGCATTATTCTAACAGCCTTTCTTAGTCCGTTTTTCACTCACGCAAGAACTGGTAACTTCTGTAAAGCTGAATTGATTAATATTGGAAGTTATTATTATTCTTTGTTTTGACTACAGGTTTATTTTAGAAGTATTGCCAAGTTCTGTTCACAAGCTATTAACGATCAGTCTCGTGATTTTACTCATACACCTGCGTCTACAAATTCATAATCCCTAAAAACGATGCCACAAATGGACGAAGGAATGTCTCAAATACTGTATATCAACAGAAAGATTCTCATTAACAATGCGCAGTCAATAAAGTAAACTATTCATTCGAGAAAAGAGATTAAAAGTAATGAAGATCAAAACGACCCCCTCTAGACAAAAAATAATAGGGTTTCGCCTGCGGTCAGTTAAATTCAAGAGGGGATAATGAAAATATATATCATAATATAATAGATATTCATAACAGTGCCGGGTTCCATTCATTTATTTTTCTAAATATTAATTTGTTCATATTGCAGCTTAGCTGGATGTATTTTTAATGATTTGATGGACTAAACTAGAAAGACAAGAAGGAGAAGGAGAAGATGATGATGATGAAGATGATGCAGGGCAGTAGTAGCACCAGCAGTAGTAGTAGTGGTAGTAACAGTAGCAGCAGCAGTAATCATTGAAGCAGCAGATGCAGTAGTAAAAGTAACAGCAGGAATATTGATTGAAGTAATAGTAGTTGCAGTAGTAGCACTGCAGTAGCAGCAGTAGCAGAAGAAGAAGAAGAAGAACAAGAACAAGAACAAGAAGAAGAAGAACAAGAAGAAGAAGAAGAACATGAAGAACAAGAAGAAGAAGAAGAAGAACAAGAAGAAGAAGAAGAACATGAAGAACAAGAAGAAGAAGAACAAGAAGAACAAGAAGAAGAAGAACAAGAAGAACAAGAAGAAGAAGAAGAAGAACAAGAAGAACAAGAACAAGAAGAACAAGAAGAACAAGAAGAACAAGAACAAGAACAAGAACAAGAAGAACAAGAAGAAGAAGAACAAGAAGAACAAGAAGAACAAGAAGAACAAGAAGAAGAAGAAGGAAGAGTAAGAGATGCAGAAGAGAGGGATTTCATTAAGAACATTTGCTGTAACATATGAAAAGCTGAAAGCACAATTTTGATAAACAACAAAATAAAGACGAAGAGAAAATATATAATCATGTACTTCTTCATGAATAGACGAAAAACTTTCCATCACTGATTTTTATTTACAGATGCTAGCTTTAGTTTTTACTATGAAGAATAATGACAGGATAACTAAGAATTTCATGATACTCTTTAATCAAAGTGTTCCTTTTAATTGTCAAAATGTTTTGCAGCATTGAAACTACACGAGACAATACCCTCTCTTAATCAAGTGTTTAGGTTAAATCTGAAGTGTTATGAAGCGCTGTGAGATGAGAGTCACATTATTGGAACTATAAGTATCATATGGCTTCCTTTTGAGATTCTTCATAATCTGTCCCATTCAAATACTGCCTTTAGGTCAAAAAACTCCTCAAGCAGTGCTGCTACTTTCACGAGCAAAAAAAAAAAAAAAAGATATCGTGACTGATGAAAGGTTATGGATACCCTGAGAGCATTCATACATTCCTCAATATGCATACCTAAAGTTTAATGACTCACGAGGAGACAACGGATACTTTGATTTCCAAAAAGGTTTTGTCAACCACTTTGCTGCTCAAGTGGTTCAAGTGCAGATACTCGAGAACAATGGCAAGGGATGAAAAAAGCGGTACTTTGATTTTTTTCTAGAATGATTGCAGTTTGTTTGCTTAGCGTTTATTATCGACGCATGTGGAACTGGGTAATTTGTTAGGAGCCCGAGAACATTTAATCCAGCTGTTGCATTTCCAAATAGTAGGATGTACCAAACAAAATCAAATGGCAACACAAGTTTTGTTCTTAATATGGAACATCAAGGAAGATGTGAAATATGAGAACTGAATAAAGATAAAAATGGGAAAAGTAGAAAGAAATCACAGTGTGAAAAAATGAGAAACATGCAGATGTAGAATAATACAAATAAATACCTTCCAGTTAATGATGCCATTGCCTACTTAAAGTGCCTATAACCCTTACTTTTTTATATTAAAATTTAAACCGCAATACAAATATATATTTTATAGTGTATATATATATACACTTATTTCAATAAAGTTAGTCACCTGAAAAGCTACAAAGTTGAGACCGACAAGGATTATGGATAGATAGATTTTACATGTTTCAACCGCTTGATAACTGTTGATGGACTTGAGATCTTCTACCAGTTACAAGTTAACCTCCTCTGAGCATCCTCAACTGCTGCAGTTTGTGTCAAAAGCTTTACTTGTTGGATATGAAATATTTCCTATGATTCTCAGCGATCACAGCTTTCTAGGTTTTTGGTGACTAACTTTATTGAAATAAGTATATACTCATATACATTAAAATATAAGTCACCTTAAGAAATGTTGACAAATTTTTTTTAGATTCTGGGGCTTTTTTTCTTCTAGCGGTAAAAAGTACGAAAAAGCAAGACTTAAAAATATGACCAAGCGACAAGGGGGACTGAGCTAGTGACGTCAAAAGAGCGACAAGTTCTTCAAGTTTCTAAATTCAGTTTCTAAAGGAATGTATTCAATTCAAAAACCCTTTCTTTTATATCTTAAATCTTTTAAGTGGTTTTTGCGCTTTATATTCTTTTTGGGGATGCTATATGCAAGTTCGTTGTCTAAAGATTCGAATTTCAGGACATATTTCTAACTTAGTGGCCGGATAATTACGGGTATATTGAAGCAAGAACACGACCTATATTTTTGTTTGCGCTAATATTGGCGGTTGAAGTTTGGTGTCATGCAAGCATCTATATAAACAATATATACTATAATTTCAATTACCGTCATTAAAGCTGTTCGTTATTTGGCCTTATGCTACCGTAAGTCAAAGTACGATTGCATCAATATCTCCGAAAGTTTTTAGTTCAGGGAACCACCCCGGGGCCAAAGTGCAGTAATTTTAAAAACGGCGGTAACTCAAAATTTACTTCATTGTACTCGCACCTCGAGAACAACAAGCTGGGTGGGTGCCAAGGGGGTACCCAATTGTTCATTAATTTTTTTTTTTTTGTCCGAATGATAGTTCACTGTAATAATTTTACGAGCGTTGGCCATAATATTAACCAAAATAAATGAAATATCAGTTGACTGTTAACTACTAATTTTAGGTTATTTCTCATTTAACTACTTTTTTTTTTTTTGGCCAATTGTCAGCTAAAACCCCATTGACACCCTCTGTTACTGATCTATTCAGATTTTGTAATTATTATCTAGCAGACATCCCGAAGGCTAACACGCAACTAACAATAGGAAACCATTTGATTGGGACAAAGGGAGGATTACAGAAGTCTTAGCGGAGTTCATCATTTGTATACTAAGATCACTTTAGAAGACAAAAATAGAAAATAAAAACGGATCGATGAGAACAGACTGAGTGTAATCGATCTAGTCATGTAATAACTTTAGGTTGGGCACGTCACTGACGAGTGGGGCGAGTGTTCGGGGAGGTGACTGTGTCTGGCCAACAAAGGCAGTTCAAATAAACTGAAAACAAAGAATATGTTTTAGAGCGATAATTAACGACTTCTTTAGCATTACATGTGCTGAAGGCGACAAACAAGAGTGTCCTAGACAAAATGTCTGGATATATGGTAAACAGCTTTGCACGATACTTCAAATGATACTTAGAAGAAATGAGTAATTTTGTTTTGAACGATTTTTTTGACAAAAAAAATCCCAACCTTTTAATCAATCCGGTAATTTATCATTGTTATGTCCGTTGCTTTGACTTTTTGACTTTGTGTGACAGGATAATACACGCATTAAAATGCCCAGAAAATTCTAGTATAAAATGCTGTAAGTAAAACTAAGATTGCCGTGGTACTGCTACCAGTACAAGGGGCAATAGGTATTCTAGGTCAAAATGCTTTCCACAAGTTTCTAGACCTCTTACAGTCCTGCGTGGATTCAATTCAAGAGCAAGAGCATTGGTGCATGAGGATGCAGCTAAGAGACCATCCCATACAAATTGGCCTTAACACGTGGGGTTTAACGACATATTTTCAAACTCTATCAAGCGTCGAACAAACGTCCTATAAACTTTTCAGCACACAATGAAATCAGTCCTGAATCCCCTGAAAAGAGTTTCTAAACGTTTTAAAAACGTTTAATCATTACAGCTTAAAAAAAACTGATTTTTTTTTATAACAAAAAAAGATTTCGAAAAATTAACAAAAGAACCCAAAAGAACAAAAACAAGTGCGACAAGCCATTCTCCAAATGATCCGCTTTTGAACGCTTTACAATCAAAATCATTCGTCCTTTAGAGCATGTTATAAAATTATTTAACAAAAAATGCTAAGTAAGTTTTCTATCTAGCTGGAGAGTGATGTATCATATTTTGAACACTAGTTTTGTGTTTGTGTCAGACGGTTCTATGAGTTTAGTGAATACATGTCTCCCCAATTATTATCAATGGCATCACTGGTTAAAAATGACCTGTCGAAATAATGTCATTAACGTTTCTTCTAGGCTCTAGCCCGAGGGATACGACCCACAGAATGAAAAATGCAGGTTTGTTACGCATCAGGCGTACGTAAATCACTCACACTGCGGTTGATTTATGGTGAATTAGCAGTCGCTGATTTAGCTGAAGAGCGCGCGATAAGAGCGGGATGTAAAACGGAACATACAGATAGGTATCACAAGAGACCGAGATGCGTGTGTGGATAGGACTTTAGGCAAAAGATAACAGTATCCAACAAGGTTAAGCATTGATATTAATATTAATAATCCACTTGATTTGAAACAAGAGGGTTTCATTGATGGCTTAGTGTAACGGAAGAAAACGAGTTTAACGTGGCTGACTTTTCGATGCCTCTAATGGAGTCATTTGTCATTCTGGACGCAAAATGTACCAAATCTTGTACAGATTACATCTACCGAAGCAAAGAAGTAGTCTACTCAAAAACAGATGTCTCTACTCGGAGATATATCTATCCACTGAAATGGATAGCTTTATTTAATTAAACATAATTTCATAAAAAAAAAGGCTTCATTTTGAAGATTGATAAAAGAGCTTCTTAAGATGATGTTCCCTTTTTCATGCACATTAGATGCTGCTTTATTTTATTTAAATTTAGCTAAGTTTTGTTTTTCTTTTTTTCCTAGCAATCAAGAATTGCCGGTCTTTTCTTACGTTATTTTTTCTAGCTTTATTCAAAAGTTTTCCTTTTTTCTTCATTTCTCTAATTCATAACTCAAGATTTCATTAAGTCATAAAAGATATTTAACGGAGACTACATAAAAACTGCTAGACTCTCCGTCGTTACCTTTCAAATAAAAACCAGTGCACAAGCCTCAGACTTTATGGTTTTATCCCAAAAATAAAATCAAAAAATCTAATTTGACTGCGGAATGAAATTTTTTTTAGACAAAACTAAAAGTTTGTGTAACTTACGACTCAAAGCGGTTTTCTCTATATAATAACAAAAACACACACAAAAATTCCAAACGCACGCAAAGCCTTTGTATAGCGCACAAGTGTTTAGATGTATTAATCAAGTAAGATTTCGGTGAGATAAGGATTCCTTTTGTGTTGAAAATTGAACCACACGAATAAATATAAGGACTAAATTAGTCAGTATGCCATAAGAACAATGATTCCGATAAATGAAACGATATATAAAATGGAATACAAGAAATATCATTCAAATAAATGGAAATTTTAAATTTCGTGACAAAAATTTGAAGGTAAAAAAGTTTCCATTTTTTTCTTTTCGTTTCAGAAGAAACGTGCCTGCAGAAGAGAATGTAATCGCATGAGAAAAAAATAAGAAGGAACCAAATAAAAGAGCGTTGGCCGGAAATATGAACTAAGCAAATAAACTGACTCACATGCGAAAAGAGCAGTTAAATAACTAGGAGATCAAGCAACTCTCACAACGCACCAAATATTTTAAAGTGTCACCAGAATTCAAAATCCTAAAAGGTCTTAAAGTAGACAACAAACTGTTACTAAATTGCCCCACAATCTTCTCGTTTTATATCAAATATGTAAGTTAAAAGTACAGGTGTTCTTGACAAAGAATTTTACTGTATACGAAAAAATGTTGGAAAATAAAAATTGGAAACTTATTTTCTTCCAATTTTGGACAAAGTAATTCACGGGAAAATGGGAGTTATGAGTGTATTGTTGGTTCTCTCCTTTGCTTTGAGAGTTTTTCTTTGGTTTTCTCCCTTCCCAAAAATAAACTTTTCGATTCAATCATGGAACGAGGCCACAGGTTTGTTAGCCACTGGCTATAAAGTGTTATTCTCTTAAAAGCAAGGACGATATAATCTGCATTACAAAAAAATGGGCGTTTTAAGAAACAATGTATACTGACACCCAACACGCCCCATCCATCCTCAACATGTGGGTGGGGTACAGAAGAACCTGGCTCATGTCACAAATACGACAGGTGGTCAGGCAGGAAACCTTTTGTAAAAGCAACTGGTATGACGCTACCAAGAAACGTGGGAGTTAAACAAATATGTAGGTGTTGTGTTTAAGTCTTGGACTCGGCATGGACCTTTATCACACGGCCGCCATGTTTATTCTCATGAGAATAAAAACCTCTGTTTCCCCAGCATAAATTAATTCTCAAGCGCTTGAATTCGAGGCTACGCGTGGTGGAATCTATTGCTCAATCCAACATGGCTGCCGCGTGAATGAGGCCCATCCCATGTGAGTAGAGTTTGTTAGGTCTCTCCTTTGATAAAAGGGTTTTCCTCTGGATTCTCCAGTTTTCCTTCCACCCGCAAAACCAAGCAAGCTGAATTCCAATCCTATCTGTGACAACGGAGTCAACTATGTTCCGACTTTTATCAATCCGGTGGTTGTTTCAGGGTTTGATAAAATTTGAGGGTTTCACAATACAAATAAATAAAGACGCTGCAACGCCATTTCAGAAGAGGTCATTTTGTTGCAAAGCCACTAAGAAGGCAAGGCCGGTATAGATTTTAAAAGTAAGACAGACAGACATACAGACCGACAGACAGGCAGACAATGGGACAAAAAGATATAGGGGCCAGTGCAGCTGGCTTGGTTAGTAGGCATTACTTGGGAGGAGTTGGGGGCAGTCTGCGGAAGATACAAGAGACAAGTGCAGAACTAATATGCAGCCCGCAAAATCTTCCACTGGTCATTCATGTAAAGCGCATTGAGACGTTGTATAAATGCGCTATACAAGAACCTCCCATTATTATTATTAGAACCACACGAGTGTCTTCTTGTGGATTGATGTCACGATTTAAATATTTGACTGCTTCTTCAATCTTAGACGAGAGAGTAATCATGTTGAAGATAACCATGAAAAAATAATACAAGTTTTTCAGAGAAAAAGGAAGACGAGAGCTGAAGCTCTACGATAGTAAATATGCATGGAACTTTTCCATGTTGTAAAATGTTTTAACGCATTTGTTCGACAAGCATCACTGAGATTGGTGTATGCGTAAAGTACGTTTTGAGGTTTCATTAATTTGAAAAATTTGACTGGAGCTTCCGGTAAAAAGTTGTCGATGCACCAAAGTATTCAGAAAACGCCAAGACTGAAGTTCATAATAAAACCACATACAAAGAAAGCCCTTAAGCCGTTACGTATTGACTCATCTATGTATGTCCTGTCTCATACGAACACGTGATGTAAGTCTAGTCATCAAGATGACACCAAGTCAGGCATGTAAGTATATTCACGTGACCAATGAACAAGTATGGGCAATGCTGCGAAAATTGTCACTGGAGAATCAACCATTTTTCAGAGTTTTTCATACCAGAGTCAAATGACAGCATACAGAACATAAGCCGTTAATTTTACCGCGAAAACGAGCTCGCCATCACGTGACAAACCCTAAATATAAACATTATATTGAGGTCTAATTAGTCTAAATTTTGTTACCCTGGCTTAGAGCACTTCAAAATGGTATGCCAGTTATTTTCAGACACTGACGATTTCGAAGCGAGAAATCGTTCTTGTGAGCACATGACTTAAACTCCTAAAAATGTTCAAAACAATGTCAGCTTAGCTTATTTTTATTTCTGGTGGTTACAGAAATGTCAAAACAGAACGTGAAACTATTCCAATACTAACCACAAGAGTGGCTGCAGTCGGTCAAGCGTTGTGTTTTGTATGAATAATATGAGTCAAGACTCGAACTAAGTCAGGCGTTAACTCCCCAATATGACTTCAGTGTACAAGAAAATATAGCGAAGGAAGTGATATTGTAGAGAAGAGATTCATAAGCGATTATTTACACTTTCTATGTTACGACCCAATATCTGCCTCGCTGAAAAAAAACAACAAAAAAAACACAAAAACAAAAATCATTTTGATCGTAGTTTACTTTACGAGCCATTTGTATAAACGCTGCGTTGAAAATTCTTCTACAAAAACGCATTATATAAGATGAGCGTTAAATTTGAAAATAAATATATATCGCAAAACTGGTTGTTGGTAAGTTTGGAAGTTTTCAATAAAGACTTGGTACGTGCAAGTTTAGATTCGCGGATAGCGTGAAGCACGCATCATGGATCGGAACAAGTAGAGTGTGTAGCTACGTCTTCTGACAATCCGCTTTGGCGCTCAAGTACCTCAGGTCTGTGTCGCAACAGCATGTTCCGTTTCTGTCTTTTCCTGTTTAGGTTCCTTTGCGGTTTTGTCACACTGACCTGTATATGTAAACGAGATTGGAATCAAAATCGTAAAGATAAATAGTATAAAGAAAGAGGGGTTAAACTGTAGTCTGGAGGACCTAAACATGCCATTATGCTCTGCAGAAGTGGCGGCACATTTTGACTATACAATCCTAGCATAAGTTAAATGCTTCTAACCCTTCAACTTTAATGGCAATCAATCAACCTTTGTAGCATAGAATACAAAATCAAATTCAGTACAAATTCGAACCTGATAATAAAATAAGGTCCGCAGGTTTATTGAGCTACGGCCTATCGAGTGTTTACCTCGTAAAACATGACGTTTTACTTATTTATTTATTATTATTTTGAATCACGTCTTGTTTGTCTGTGGATTCTTCAGGATAAATGGAATATTTGGTTCTGTTGCGTTAGGAAGTGATGAATTTAATCTACGACTTCCTAAACTCTTTCGTTGTTTCTTTTTCCTCCATTTATTTATTTTTAAACATTTTGGTTGTCTTAGTATGTTTTTCTTAAAGGGATGAAACCAAAGTTGCATGGGTGATACGATGTGTGCCTAAAAGCATGATTCAGTTTGTAACCCATTTTGAAGGAACATTGTCAAGAAAGAGGTTCGTGAAGCACGTCGTAACGAATAATAGGAAAAAAAATCAGAAAACGAAATAAAAGATAGAACAGAAAAAATGAAGGGAGGAAGAAAGAGTGAAAACCTATAACCTTAACAATACGTCCTCTAATAATCCATAACATGGATTGTTGAACTCAATGAATTTTTGGTTAGGCTAGATATGTTCGCAAGACCTGACATGAAGTGTGTGGGGTTGACGTTCAAGTGCTTATTATATCCAAAGGAGCCATAATTCCTAACAACTCGCTATTATCGCAATAGGATTATGCCTGCTCATATATCGATCCAGATTATGAACAGTATAATAATATCTAATCAAGTTAATTTGGTAATTCTTGTGTTCTATGTACTGATATTAACTGATATTATTTCATGGTATTGTAGTAATGTTTAGGATAAATGAGTTTGAATGAGTTGGTCACAGGATCTATTGACATGCTTTCGCCGTCAAACGGAATTCTATGTAGAAATTTTTTTCTAATTTTATCTTGGAAATCAAAGGTAAATTATACCACTAATCCAACCCTAAGGAATACGACTCAATTTACTGGGATACTCGTGAAAAACGATAATACTAACGAGAACTATGGAGTATAAAACTAACGACAGAGTAGAGTATAAAAATAAGAGAGGGTGAAAAAAAAAAAAAAAAAAAAAAAAAAAAACGAAAAAAACGAAAAAAAAAGTAAAAACGAAAAGAATGCGAGCAAAAAAAGTAGAAAAGCTTTAGAGAGAAGTAAGTATAGAAGTAAGAAAGGAGAGAGAGAGAGTGAGTGAAAACAAGGAAAAGAAAAAGGCAGAGGACTTGCATTCATAGTTTCACTATTTTTAAATGTTGCAGTAGATATTTCACTTGGAAGAAAATAAAAACATTACATAAACCGAGCCAATCCACAAAGATTTCAGCTCTTAATAAAGCTCCCCAAACTGAGAAAATGATGTTTCTTCAAAAATGCAAAAACTTAGTTGGTTTTTATATGGCTGTAGAGACTTAGACTTTAAAAAAAACATGAACTTTTCACTGAAGTACAAAAGTACATATTAGCTACAAACCGTTTTTTGTTCACCAAAGATTATTTTTTCATTTCCTGTTTTCATCATTTCGCTTTTGGTAGTTTAATTTTCTTTCTTTGTACTGTAAATATTATGGATGTGAGCCCCCTTGTTAAGCTTTACAGCTTTTGGGGCAAATGCTTAGTCAAATATGTTTAAATGAAATAAATAAATAAATAAAAAATAAATAAATAAATAAATGACTGAAAACAAATGCTATCAAGATGACTGATAACCCGTGGATCCTGTTAAGCAAGGTCTGTTCTGGTTTGGCTGCTTAAGGGAAGCTAGCCAGTCATGAAGAGTTCGTTGGCGTCAAGTCGTTATCTGTTGAACTGGTGGACAATATATCTTGAACTGAATCATTTGTCTTTTTGCATTCTTACACTCGAGGATTGGAGATAATTTGCTTACAGGTTGACTCAATCTATAGTTTCCCAATTATGCGTTCAAGGTATGATGAAAAGAAAAATCCTCTAAAAGATCATTGAGAGCGGTCATACTTATACGTTCTAGATAAAGTTTTTCCAATCCTTACCATATTGATCCATCCATAAATTTTGAATACGATTAGTTAGAAAATAACAGATAAGGTATAATGAAATAAATAAGCCTTTGGAAGATCAATGAGAACGTGAACTCACAATACAACGTTTGTATATCTAGATAAAGTTTTTCCAATCCTTAAAACATCCAACCATACATTTTGAATACAATTATAGATAGAAAATAATAAATAAAAGCAATATCAAAAATTAGAAAATTACTGCTAGGGTGATTATAATGAGCCCGTGAAACAGTTGTATAATTAGTGACTAACAGTCAAAGTAAAACAAAAAGAAAACAATGGAATAAGTGTCTAATACTAAGTATTATGCTTACTATATATTTCACGGGTCAAGTAAAATCACTCTACTAATACAAGCATAATATATGCCTTTGGAATATATCATTCGCCAAAACAGATAAGACAGTAAGGAAAAGTTCAAATATTTTGTCTGAATTACTTTTAAAAGAGATATTGCCCCTTATCCTCTCGGCGACATGAATGAGTAAATATCCTTTACAATCCGATGGAGTAATAGTTAGATAATTAGGATCAGTATTTTACTTACATTGCTTAATAAGTTCTTCGACAAACCAGATAAGACAGTATGGAAAAGTTCAAATATTTTGTTTAAATTACTTCAAAAAAGATATTGCCACTAATCCTCTCGGCGACATGAATGAGTATATTATATATATGTGTGTTACAATCAGATGTAGTAATAGTTAAGATAATTAGGATCAGTATTGAATTACTTACATTGGTTAATAAGTTCTTCAAAGTGGGTTAATCGTCCAATGATCGATGCTAAGACTTCCGCCGGTGGACCCTGGATGGAAAAAAAAAACCGGTTTGTTAAAGAAATAACCTCTGAATTAAGCTTAAAAACTAAAGCAAACAAAAGCTAGTTAGTATTAAATATTACCACAGAGATCTGTATTAGGACCACTTTGAATTCCCGAAATAAAGGTTTTTTTGCGTGTGAATTTACGCAGTCCAATAACAAAGAATCTAAGGACGATAAGTTAAGTTATTAATCAAAGCGAAGTTAATTACAAGTTTGTCTATTCAACAGAGATTCGAAGGGATAATCTTGATTAATTGAGGAAAACTTAACAGTAAATAGAAGCCAGATTAGCTCAAAATTGTTATATTCGCACTAGTGATTGCCATAGTATATCCGACTGGGTACACAGACTTGCAGTCCAGGACTAGATTGGAGAACTAGATAGTTTTGTTTGCTCAGCACATCAAACAATTCAGAGATATAGTCCTAGACAAAGATGCTTGAACGAGGATGAAAAAACCCTTTGATGGGTTAAGTGTGAAGTTCATGATGCTTTTGTGTTGCGATGTAGGGAAAAAACATTTTGAAATTCATATGGTTCGGCAATACTACAGCTAGGGACTTAGATATTAGATGCGAATGAGATAGCTTGGTTGACAGTGAGAATGCCAATAAAGCGGCATAAAAAATAAAGTTGGAATGCCTTTGGTTTTACGAAAGCGATTAGAGAAAGAAATGAAAAATTAAGCGAGAAATCATACTTTGAATTGTTGAAGCAATATTGTTGATATTATTATTATTATTGTTGTTGTTATTATTATTATTATTATTATTATTATTATGAAAGCAGTGTTAAACTTTAGTATGCTCCATACAAGTAGCACAGTAGGGCGCAAAGCGTAACCTAAAGGCCAATCTAACCCTAAAAAGCTTTTAATTACAATTGCTCTTTATGCGATGAACTAGTGACTCTTGTCTATAACAATAGTGATGTTCCTAATCACAATAGCTATATGTCCTAAAAGAATTAATATCTAGTTATTATTACTATTATTATTATTATTGTTGTTGTTGTTGTTTTGAATTAAAGGGAAAAAGAGTTTATCGAATGAAAAAGAAAAATACTGAATAGCAAATACTTTTGACAAAGTTCAACATTGTGAAAGAAAAAGAAAGAAAGGAAAGAAAGAAATGAAATGAAGGAATAGAAAATATAAAAATGTACTGAAATAGTTGTACGAGTTCTAATCAAAACGAAAGAGAGAAGTAAATGATGAAGATGGGCAGTGAGGAAGAAAAAATAAATAAAATAAAGACTGACTATTTTTTAAATGTTTTTTTTTTAAACAAAATTGAATTTAAATGAAATGAAACAAATAAAAATTCAAAATTCAAAATTCTACGAGCGAGTGACTCCCCATAAACACACTAAAAAGACTTTAAGTCGCATACACAATGTTTATTAATAGTGATATTAGAGTTAGTAGCAAGTCAAATTAACCAACAATTGACTAGCATGCGATATTCAACACAGTACACACCAAGCAGTTAAAGAACAAAGACGGAACAGCTCGTTCAATGAGGATCACATAACACATGGTCCATATTCTTCCCCAGTCAATAAGTCTATTGATTCCGAGCGTCAATACGACCAGTTAAGCCCTGCCTCTATGATACGGTGCGCACAGCACAGTGCCTCCGTTTCTATATCTTTGTATATCTAGAGAACGGATAATGTTCATTAAACGGCTTGGCACCCTGCGAAGATTTCAACAATGAGACAAAGAGATAATCTTGTAGTTTTGCTGCTGGGCTTAATGCTGTGATTCGTAAAGATCATTAGAGGTAATTTTCTAATGTGTCAACAAAGTCAAAACTTCGTGATATTTGAGTTTCTTTTGATCTAGTGCTAGATCGATCAATCGAGAGTTATATCAACAAAGTGAATAGCTGCGCAAATAAACCCATTGAAACCATCGTTATGTCGCAAATATTTATTCTAGAGCATGAGCGGTTTGAATAGATTTGTTCACAAGCCTGCAGGCGTGCGGATGCTAAGCGTCTTGCGATTAGCTTCTCTATTGAGTTTGTTTTTGTTCTGTTTTCACAGGGCACACCTTCTGAAAAGAATTCTAATAGAGCAGCACTCCATGGGGTCTTAAATTCAACTTGTGGCGTGCAAAATACACGATTAATGTACTAGCTAAAAGTCTTTAAGAAAAGGTCCACGCTTAAGTGGCTGCAAAATGCCTGGAGTTCAGACGAGTCGCCCAAGCGTCACACGTAAATAATACAAGACCACAACATTCAGTCAATAAAATATCACAGGTTTAGAAACGATCCACAATACTAAAAAAATTGCGCGTCTTATATTTCGTTTACTATAGTGACTCGGAATTTTCAAGTCAAGTTAAGTTTAAGTGATATTTTACCCCAAACGTAATGTTGAACCATATAATACAGTCCCTATAATATACACACAAAATATTAAGGTATAAAAAAGCGTTCTTAGGGAAGTTTCATTTCGTTTACATCAGTTCAATAGGACAGCTATTTGGTAAAGTAAGTATCTGTGCTTCATTGACCAATGTCCAAAAATTTGGGACGTTTTTAAAGACAATGACTACAGACAATGCTGCTTCTTTAATCACTAAAGGATCGTTTGAACGTCAAAAAGCCGTACACTTGATCAAGGGGGATGAAAATGAAGGTATAATTTTGCTAAAATTTGGAGGAAATTTTTTCAAGGGAGGTAGGGTGTAATTTCTTTAATTAACGTTTGTAATATAGGGAGGGAATAAGTGATGGCTGAACTGACAAATCTTAGGTAATTGATTTTAGTCTTGACCGCTAAACCTGAACTAAACCTGAACCATATCAACCCCTAGTTCGTCTGTAACACGCAAAACTGTTCTAGAAAATAATTCAAAGTTTTTGTCATGTCATTTTTATCATTTCATTGCCATGAGAATTTGAAAACTTGAAGTTCTGAACTTCCCATGTAGGGAAAATGGATTGTTATCATTTTGTTTTTTTGAGAATTGTAAAGAACAAGTCATTCTTCATACCTCCACGAGAGCATACACATTCAACTGTGAAAAGAACACCATAAAACCTCATGGAATCACATCACTAAAGACCCCGATATTGAGCGAGAGTACCTCTGAGCTATTATTATAATTAGAGTGATGCTTGTTCGTTTCACGCAATTTCATCGATACTGCTTATTTGGAAATATAAGCGAATAATACCTTCACCGCTTCTGGAAATCACAAAATTTTTACTCCATAAAATCCCACGGAAAACCTATTTTAGAAGATCCTATTTTCGCAAGAATTTGTATCGAAAGACGGTTAACCAAATATGGGATTTTTTGGATTCGTTTGTTTCGAATTCTCTCCCGTGTTCATCATGCTTCTCGTTCGCTTAACTGACATTGCATGCCCTTAAGGAACGATTTTACTTAGATGAAAGTCAAGCAACCGTGATAAAGAAAATTACTTCACGTGAATTATGATACAAATAATAAAAGTTCCGGGGAAAAATTCCTACAAAATAATTTTAAGGAAAATGTAAGCTCACTACATGATAAACCAAAGCCAAAAAGCTTTGAAAAATGACCAAGTTTTTGACAGTATAGTCTAGTTTGAATTTAATTTTTTTTTTTTTTTTATTAAACTGTGTGACTGCGATATGAAAGACGTTTTTTTACAGTGTGTAAATTTGATTTCAAAGTGTGGCTCTTGTGTTTTACGGTATAAGGTAAGACCTACTGTGTTAGGTGTTACGGCCCCAGTCAGTCCATTGTGTTTCTAATACACTAGGGTGTGAAATCAATAGATTAAGTAAAGTTCAAAATCAAACTTAAAGAGGGCCACAGCAAGTGGTCTTCCGTTCCTAGTGGGGCTTCTGTGAGGATTCAAAGACATAAAGAGTGATTGAAATGATTTAGATAAAATAAAAACACGCTCTTATTGTTGTTAATTATTTTTAATAAAGTGCGGTAACTCCTCTTTTTGACACGAAATTTTGACAAGAAAATTTTTACGAACATTACGTGTATAAACGTGAGAGAAATTGAAGTGAAATCGATACAAGTTTTTTCTTGTCCGTTTTGGTTTTTATTCCTTTTTAACAAGAAGTACCGCCTTTTTTCTACTTAAACGTCGAGTGTCAAAGACCAAAATGATGCTTTCAAGGAAAGTGAGAGGAAAAAAAAACTGTAAACGGGAGAAATAAGAATCATCCATGCTCATTAATCACAAGAAAGGAAACAACGGAAGAAACTTGATCAAACATTAAAGAGGCTTCTTTTGTCTTTCAGGTTATCGGTATATATGCGTAGCTCCAAACGACATCAAATCCTTTTTCGTCAAAAAAAAACTCTTAGGATTCTTAGAAAAGCTCCAAAAGATAGGCAGCAAAAAGATAAAAATCTTCAGGTGACATTTGTTCGCCAGAACGTTAGATCAAGCATACACGTGAGCCCTCTTTTTTCTAACGTTTTTTGACAATGAAAAAATCTGCCCCTAAGACCGTTTATCCGCTCTCTATCATGCGCCAACATGTATACATCATAACTTGAAAATTCTAGATTTGGTTGTCGGTAGAATCTGACAATGTCCCGAACTTTTGAACTCACTTTGCGAAAACAATAATTATATTTAGTCATTTTCGATTGAGTAGTATATTAATGAGATTTCGTTTACATGTACTCTGCGAGAAATATGGCCTGTCAAGGTGCCTTTCATTTGCAGCTATGATGACCTGTACTTTGATATACAGCAGCGAAGCAGCTTAAGACTTTATAAGAGATCAAAAGATTTCATTCTTCTTATCGATCACAAATAGAACCAACTCAAACAAGCTCAATTCACTCTTGTACAATAATTTTTATTTACATTTTCGACATCTTTATGGCTGGCTATACTTTTCTAATCATCGGTAAACAAAATAAAGGGTTAAAACGTATACCTATCATGTGAACACTTTGAAACTTTAGAAGACTATTATGTTCTTTTTAAAATGAAATTTAGAAACTAAAACAATCCAAACTTTAGGCTATGAATATACTATTCTTAAGAGCTTAAATATTTTTTTAAAACAAAGTTAGACTTTGTAGTTAAAATAAACTTTAACTGATTCTGATAAGAACTCTTTGTACAACCTGCATGAAATCTCCCTCGGGGAACCAATTAAACGTATAATTTTGAACTAATTCTACGCCTGTGGCACTAAATTTATATAAGTTAAAACGTTCTTATGTTTAATTTACAATAAGAATATCTTCTACCACTAAATTTTATATAACTGTTGGCCTTTTGAATAGGCACTGAGGCGCCCTAAACTATGAATAATATTGATTAATAAGAGATCGTTCCACTTGGGGAAATAACAAAAGCATCGTAAAGAAAACGATGCTGAAGAAAACCTTTAGCAAAATGAATAACCGTGATTCATTTTCAAATCGAAAACACCAAGTAATTTATCAAAAGAGACAAAAAAATCGACCTATTTTGCACCGTTTTACATTAGATACTTTGATAGTTAAGACTCATGTTAGCTAGATATACTCTATGGTTAAAAGTTTTCGTGTTTCGTTTTACGATTA
>NW_028292586.1:4459124-4517909 GCF_029948245.1 Actinia tenebrosa | reverse complement strand
TTCTTGCCTGGGTTTTAAATTCAAATTTTTCTTTAAAATAATTGCGTTTCGCATTTAGCCATACATTTTTCATTAAAGGTTTTGCTGTCCCTAAAAACAAATTGTGCATGAGGATCAACAACATGGTAACGAGTACAATCGAAGTAAGGCAACTGTAAGAGTTCAGAATATCTTGTTCCAGTGGAAGTTTCAATTTGGTTTCGTTCATCAGCGGTTGTTGCATTGAGTATTTTCTGAGCCTCTCTTCGATGCTCTTCATTTGTCCTTGGTGTATCGTCATCTTCGAAACCTGAAAAAATCCATGCTACTAAAATCTCCGGGAAAAAATCTTGTGCACTTTGAGCACCCTCGGTGAGCAGTACATCCTAAGAAACCGCAAACTTTTCTTAGTGCAGGAATGTCACAAGCAATACAAAGGAGGGCAGCTCGAAAAACATCTTGCTGTTCTAACTCCCATGAGGCCGAACTTGGATGCCTTCGTGCCACAATAAGTTCAATTCGGCTACAAGTGGTTGTAAGTACGTATTGATATTCAATTTGGGCTCGTGTGGACCAGGTATTACCCCAACTATTATTACGTTTTCCTCTTTGTACCTTTCTTTTCTCGGAAGATTTAGGAGGACCATATATATGACTCCAACGCTATAGACACTGTGCTTAAAAGGCTGAAACCAGTCAACATTCAGCATAAAAGCATAATTATTAGGCTGGGCAAGGAAAGGAGTGCCGTTAAAATATTGCCAATCTTTCCACACTTGGCCATCGTAAATATCAACTAAAATATCGTCCGGTACATTCCGATTTCTCCAAATCTCACATTTTTGTACAAAGTCTGGTCGCTTAATAAAGTGAGTTAGAGTGTCTCTGATGCTTTTATAACAATAAACTTTATGTGGGTACAATTTTGTCTGTCCATTTTTCAAACGAATTTCCTTAAGCAATTCCGCTCCACAAGGTGTGCGGCGAAACAATTGACGGTGATTCGGAAAAGCAATGTGAGAACATGGTTTAGCAATGACACGCCCGAATCTTGTTGTTATGCAGTCTTGAAAACGGTATAGGGTGTCGCATTTCGGACAAACAACATACTTTGAATGCTTATCTTTAAAAGAAAGATAATTTTTCAAGAGTTTGAAGGAGCTCGGGAAAACCAATACTGCGGTTGGGAAAATGATTGGCGAAAGCTCACACAAAACCTCAAAAATCGCTTTAAAAAAGGCGAGGAGAATATCAATGCCTCGGTCTGGTACAGAAAAGTATGCAGACCAAAAGCACACAAACAAGGCAATCCAGTTAATAAGGGTCACTCGGGAACTTGCTTCGACGGCAACGCTTATTTCTGCACTAGATTGTTCAAAATCTCTTTCTACGTCTTCGATATCAATATCCCAAGTTTTCAACCAATCTCCTTCTTTCATTTCCTCTTATCTCTTCATGGTCAAATTCACTGTCCAACTTGTCATCCCAAAACACTTGATCTTCTTCCTCAAAGTTATATATTCCGTCTCCTTTAAACATAAGCAAATACGATGTATTTTATTCATTCGGCATTGTATAACTGCAACATAGTATAAGATAAAGTCTGAAACCATTATAATACTAGAAAAAAAATGTCAGTAAAAAAAACCCTCATGGGCTAAGGGACCGGTCATTATTTAAGTTGGGGGGGGGGGGGGGAGAAAAAATTGGGGGGGGGGGGGGGGGGGCCTGAAATTTTTGCTAGTGAAAGTCTTGAAATTTAAAAATGACTTTTAGGGAAATTTTTTAAATTTTTTACTACAATCCATGGGGGGTTTTCGATAAACTTGGATGCCTTCAAATGGGGGGCCTTGAAATTTTTTTGCGTCACTGACAATTTCTCCTCCCACCCCCCCCCCCCCTACCTCCAACTTAAATAATGACCGGTCCCTAAATGTATAATTTTGACCCAAATTTTGCTCTGAAAATAAATGATTTCCATTGAAAATAAAATATAAATTTCTAAGTCAGCAAAACAACAATTTATAATTCGTGAAAGAAAAATGATAAATCGAAAATAAAAAACCCAAGAGACATATTAAATAAATTACTTATAATTGTATTTCTCTAACTTGACAAACATGTTTTGCCGGATACCATGCTATCTCAGGATGACCACAGTCATGAATTGATTTGGAGACAAAAATGTACAGCAATATCCATTTGAACATAGTAAATTCTTTTTGGCGTTTTAAATGAGTTATCTCTAGCTATGATTTTATAAACTCTTTGAATGAACCTTTCTGAATGAACACTGAGGTTTTAATGGCAACCATAAGCCGATTACTTAATAATGCACCCTTCTTAAAAGTAACGGTGAAAACGAGGCTAAGATAGAAATAGAAAAGAATCATTTGTACCTCTAACTTAATCTCGCTTCAATAACACTAATGCTTGGTAGTAAATCCAATAGGGGAGCTAGATCATGTGCAAATCAGCCGCTTGTTAAAGATTCAGTCTTTTATCTATGCAGTTTGACTTTAACATTTAAAGATTATATAATCTAATCATCAAATAAACGTATAACATCAATACCTTTTTGTGAAGTAGCTGGTAAGAATTCGTCACTTGATGGTTGGTTTGTATTTGGCACATCAGAGGAGTCTTGATCAGTTTGGTCCAAAACGTTTATCTCGCTGTAGTCATTAGAAGAAGTGTCGTTCTGGCCGTCAATCTCGTGAGTGAAAATACTATCATTTGAGTCTTCGTCGTCATTCCGCTGTAATTGCCATTGATTTGTTAAAGGATCATAAAATTCTTCTTTGTGACGGCAAAATACTCTGTAATGTAAATCTTCGTTACAATGAAAGCAATGATAACGCTTTGACATCGCAGAAGACATTTTGTTTTCCAGAACTATATAATTAAAAAGACGGTGTGTATCATTGGGATAATTACTCAAAATCCAAGCATTTTGAATGGCTAACAGCCATATTCCAGCGTAATAAAGTTCCACGTCCATCAACCACATGCCACTGGACAAAAGCACGCCGGATCTTTATTACCGCGCCCTTTTCCTTAGAGCTGTCACTGTTGGCGGCAGATAATGGTACGATGGTTTTAGAGCTAGAAGCTAATCAAGTTTATTGCAATGATATTTCGTGAATCTAGGCTTTAGAAAAAATTTCATAACTTTATAAAATGGAGCAAATAGCTTTAAGATAATAAATATATTACTTAACATGAATCCTGGATACAACTTCAGCATTTTTATAAGACAGTTATTCCTTTTTTTATTATTAGACTTCATTATATGAACGTATATGTCATCACAAGTCACGTGATACGCCGTGATAGATAGGGGGTAGATTTGTTCGGTGGATGTGCTTATTCGTTCATTCGCCTTTTGGTCACAAACAGGTAACAAACTCTGTCGGTCATCTAGTTTCCCGCACATTCTATATCTTTGCTTATAAATTGCGTTCATTCGTCGCGATCAAAAAAATGGGAAGAACATCTACACCTTTACCAGGACGCCCAATGCCAATCCATTCTGTTACTGCAACTACCAGTACAAGCAGTACCAGTAGACATACTGAAAATGGCGCCAATTCTCAAAGGCTTAACATACTTATTCCCTCTGTCCCTGGTGGTAACGAGGATGTGCTAAGAGAACACAGAAATCGCCTATTGCAAGCAACAAGCGAGAATGAGAACGTTGACCCCGACAGCGAAAAAGAAGAAATTTTCTTCAAATTTCGAAACGATTGTGAAACAGTTTAAAGAACTGCAAGCACAAAACCGCCAAATACTAGCCGCCTTAAAAGAAAGCCAGCAGAACAAGGACAACAGCAAGACCAAGATTACTGTCTCAAAGGCTGTTGCAGTAAGTAAAGTGGCAATATTTAAAAAGCAAGCTATTTTTATTGATAATTTTACTGGGAATTCTTGGCGCGAAGAGTAGTTGGTATAATTATGCAGCGGTATAATTTATGCAATGCTAAAATTGGCGGGAAACCCGCCATGGTAGTGGTTAATGCTACCAAACTTTACTATTGATTTCCAATAACAAGACACTGAATGATAATGATAATTTCCTTTTTTGTAAAGGAATTGATTTGATTTCGATTTTTTTCCCAATATTATACAATCACAGCCATACAAATAATGAAAACATTATTACTATGTCTAAGAATAACTTAAGGTACATCTTATGATTTTAATGAATTATATTATGTTATTACAGTCTGAAGTACGCTTGGTAGCAAAGAAATTACGGGACAGGGAAGAAAACCCTCTTATATGGGATTTTACTAAAGCGTAAGTATGAAAATTTAATAAAAATGATCTTGTCTGAATCATCCATAGTTTCTTTCCATATTAAGTTTCCACTTACCACTCAAATATGGCATTTCCTAATTAGTTTCAGAGATGACGTCAACGAACATATTAATAACGCAATAAGGGATAGAGTTCTGAATGTTCATAAGGATGTCTCTGCCGTCGAGTTAGAAGGTATTTATGTATTTTATATTACGAAGTGCGAAAGGCCTTATGCACCTATCAAAGTTAACCCGGGGGGGAGGGGTGAGGACAAAGGGTGGTGGTGGTCGGGGGGGGGGGGAGGGGGTAACGAAATCCTTTTAGAAATATTCAAATGCCGAAGGGAGGGGAAGCAGTTTGAAATAAAATAACATGGAAAGAAAAAAAAAAAGAAAAAAAAAAGAAAAAAAACGAAACAAAACAAAACAAAGCAAAAACAAATGGATGCTAAAGGAGTAATTGTCGGCCAAATGCCAAAATTTCTAACAAATTTTGTCTCAAGTTTTAATATATGGGTACTTGATATAATTTCAGCTGCCCTTAAAAGTCACTTTCTGACGAGAAGAAAGAGAAACAAAAGAGAGCGTTCAGGGGCCCTTGGAAGGCATCAAAAGATGCAGCGGAAAACACAAAGAAAACAAAATGTGAGTAAACTGAATTTGCAACGATTATGACTTTGTTTAATAAGAAACTTTGACTGACGGTGGTTTTTTTTCTTTTTTCTTTTAGCTCCTAAAATCCAGATCCAAGGCAGCGGACTTGTCAACCTCGCTATCACCAGGGGACAAAGAGAAAGTCAAGGCAATTATGAAACTGGAGTATATGTCATCAGAGGAGTCGATGTCAGAGGCGGATGACCAGGCTGATGACGATACAGCGGACAGTGGCTCTAATAACGAAGGGGGCCCTACTAAGCAGAGTAAAGTTTTAATAAAACACCCTCTGCCATGGAGAAGCCCCCTAGCTAATCAGTTCATGGAAAGCATGGACCGAAAGGCAAAAAGGAGGCTGTCAGAGCGCAGTCTCACCATGCTTTTGAAGCGGAAAATCGGGGAGCCGTCAAGACGCCCAAGGCCATCTGGAGGTCCCGAATGGGCATTGAGAGCCTAAAGGTTTTTATCAAATCAAGGGCACTGGGACACCGAACGTGGTTGGGGTTTCTACGAGTTTTATGAATTAAATCTTGTGTCACTGTTCCTCCGTTCCTTTGGCCTGATTTCTAGGGTTTTCGTTCTTCTTTCGATTACTTGAACGTTATACTCGTTTACTTGAAGAAATCCAAAGGTCAAACGGTATAGCAGCGGCTATTTAAGCCTATTGACCTTTGGATTTCTTAAAGTAATCAAGTATAATGTTCAAATAATCGAAAGAAGAAGGAAAACCCTAGAAATCAGGCCAAAGGAACGGAGGAACAGTGACACAAGATTTAATTCATAAAACTCGTAGAAACCCAACCACGTTCGGTGTCCTTAATTAAGTTTTTGCAGTTATAAATGAAGTGTACTACTACAGAATATCTAAAAAGAATCGTACATAAGCCACAGATCGATTGACAACTAAATATATTATGATCTCCTTTCACAAATTCTGTCACAAGATGAAACAAACACCTGTAATTAATTTACAGAACTAGCATTTTCAATTAGTTGTAGTTAACAAATTGTTCATAGTTAATCAGTCGTCAAGAAAAGGAAATTCACAATGAAAATGTTTCAGTATGATTTATGTCTTTTTTCCTGCTTCTTAGTATAGGTTAGCTATGTTTAAAGTATGAGGTGGTTGTCACGACATATATCGTTTCTATTTTTTTTGGCCTGCCATAAGTGACAATAGCTGAAGACTGATAATATAGTTAAATTTAGCAAATATGATGAGCATAATTCAACTGAGCAAATATGGCTAAGACGCCTGGTACATCTGAGGCATTAAGGGGGCATTAATCACATATACGGTCAGAGCATATCGCATGGTATATGTAAGGCATAAATCACATATACGGCCTGGAAAAATACAGGGTATATGTAAGGCATTAATCACATATACCGCCTGGGCAAAGACAGGGTATATGTAAGGCATTAATCACATATACGACCTGGGCAAAGACAGGGTATACGTAAGGCATTAATCACATATACGGCCTGGGCAAACACAGGTTATATGTAAGGCATAAATCACATATACGGCCTGGGGAAACACAGGGTATATGTAAGGCATAAATCACATATACGGCCTGGGCAAAGACAGGTTATATGTAAGGCATAAATCACATATACGGCCTGGGCAAAGACAGGGTATATGTAAGGCATAAATCACATATACGGCCTGGGAAAATACAGGGTATATGTAAGGCATTAATCACATATACGGCCTGGGCAAAGACAGGGTAAATGTAAGGCATTAATCACATATACGGCCTGGGAAAATACAGGGTATATGTAAGGCATGAATCACATATACGGCCTGGGGAAACACAGGGTATACGTAAGACATAAAACACATATACGGGCTGGGCAAATACGTGCACATATCAAATGAGCATTCACATTTACTACCGGGTAAATGTATGGATGATATGATATCTGCTATATATTTGCCGTTTGGGATTTTACTGGGCCATACGGACTTTGCCATCTGTGCCCATGGGATAAATGTGTAGGTACATATCATATACAGTCATTGGGCAAATATTGTTTACTATTAGTCAAATATGATATTTGCCCATATATTTGTCTATATGTTTGCCTACATGACAAATCCATTTTTTCGTCGAGTGTCACCTACTGTTACAGCCGCGGCGCCTACGCCGGACCCAATCAACCCTACTACGCCAAACACTGCCAGCGGTGTGAATAGGGCAACGGTAGATGCAATGGCGACTCCAGTAGTTGCTGTGTGAACGCTATTGACTGCAGTCTCTTGTACCTAAAAGTATTATACAAGAGTAAATGTAATCCCCCGCCCCATCAAGAGCACTCTTCGATGCTATTTTTAGAATCATTGATGCTATTTTTAAAATCATTTATGCCATTTTTAGATCATTCATTTTACTGGAGCAGAACATTGGGAACAAAAGCAAATACCTCTACACGTCCTTGTTTGGTTCATGCCAATAAATACTAAAACGGGGGCCGCGGAGCATCCTAAAAAGTGTGTGTGGGGTGGGGTTTAAGTTTAAGATTGAGACTAGTATGAGAAAAAGTGTTTGGGGGAGGGGGGAGGGGGGCTAAGATTGGACAATATAAAAGACTAGTATGGGAAATGGGAAAAGTGGGGAGGGGGGCAGTAGCCCCTGCCCCACCCCTCCGCGACCCCTGTTCAAGGGCTACATGGCTAGTAATTGTTTTACGAATATATGACGCGCATTCTATCGTCGAAGTAGTCGATCTATCATACCTGGAGGTTATCGATCCATTCTTGTAACTTTGTGCATATCTCTGGAACAGCATCAGCATATTCTTTCATGAACGGGATAGCCTCGTCACTCGTTTTCATGAACTTTTTTATCAATTTTTGGACTTGAGGATTTTTTTCCAGCCATTGCTCATCAGCTAAAGGCCCTGACATTTTGGCTCGATTTGATTAGAAGTGCGCCTTAAAACAAAATTTAAACTTAAGTATACATTATTCTAATTTCCGTTCACTTGAGAATAACGCTAAGCTGATCGTAATCGTTTGCTCTGAACGTTTAAGATGTCTTTTAAAAGTAGTATTTTACTTCGGATTCAAAAGTGAATATGAAGATTCGCGGTTTCCGATTGGTCGAAAATTACTTCACATTTGACAATTCTTCCTCTGATCGAAAACTTTGTCCCATGTTAAAGGCGTGATTACACGGAGCAATTTTCTCTGCAACTTGTCGACGTTGTAACCTACAGCGCAATTTGAAAAATGATACGAGACAAGTTTCATCAATCGTTACGAAAAGTAGAATTCGTTTCTACTTTTGGCAACGATTGCGTCTCCATTGCACCGTGTAAACACTCTTGCAACTTGTGTCGCAACGCAGTCGTGAGACAAATTGCCCCGGGCAAGTTGCAGAAAAAATTGCTATGTAATCGAGCCTTTTGGGGAACCGGAATGCTAAAGAGAACGAAGGAAATCCATTTTTTAGCAATACCAACGAGGAAGCCTATTAAAAATAGCAATCCGGGGGGAAACGATTTTCCCAATGAGAGTATACGAAAGAATATTTTGGATTACTAATTTGCATTAAAAACATTTTATATTTTGAGATCATGCGTTTAAACTTGAGTGCACAATCTTTCAAAACAAGTAAGATTCAATTTAAAAAAACGTTTACCAAATATCACACCATTATAAGGATTATGTAAATAATGAAGTTATAAAAAATAGTACTAGTTAGCGTGTATATAGTCAAATAGACACAAAAGAAAACAATGGAATTAGGGTCTAGTAAAGTGTATTGGTCTAATATCTATTTTACGGGTTTATTAACTTCTCTGTACAAACAATCTGCAATTATTCGCTTCAAACTCGGAGATATTTACCTCGAATGATCATAAATATTCCCCAATAATTCTGATTGTCGAATAGTTTATTTACTAAATTTGAATCGTAAAACCAAACTAGCCTTACCTCAATTTGACCTTTTTAGCTTCGTTGTTTGTTTAATCTCCAGAGTAGACGTCCGTAGGGTCTGTCACGCAACGTTCCCTCCCCTTTCCCTCTTCCGCAGTCCCTCGCTCGGCCGCTGCACTCTCCGAGCTTAGAGACCGTAAAGGCCGATTTAGACGGTACGATTTTCGCCTACAACTATCGTATACAACACGCTTGCGCCATCCTACAACTCGAGTCGTAGCGTGTAAATCAATCCTACAACTCGCCTACGACAGACGCGAGCGTGTTGTATACGATAGTTGTAGGCGAAAATCGTACCGTCTAATGTACAATGACCAAAAAGTCGGTCCAATAGTCTTGGACCCATCAGTGCCTTCGGAACCAAAAACTCTCAGTCTCTCTCGTCACAGGTCTTCTGCTTACTTGAGCAGAACATTCCTTTCCAATTGTTATTATGGGCCAATTGAAATCGGCTTGTTTGTCGAGGAGCCAATTAAAAACCTCAATAGAATTTCGCGCCAAAATCAAATCAAATGATTGCTGCATGCTGTCAAATTTTGTGTTGGAACTATAGGTGACAAAGAAGATTTGTAAAAGAAAACTTTACAAGAAACAACGCACTGCTTTCTTTGTAGTTTCGAACCGCCAAGCAACGAAAGAGTGAATGTTTTTGGAAATATTTCATTTGACATTCCGGCCTTGGAAAACCACAGGCAAGCCCAAACAATGTATCCGTTGTGCTGTCTTATGCTGAAAAAATCGTAAAATTTTTAAATAAAAAAAAAAACATACCTTGATCTTAACTTGTTATCAGTGGCTTTTAACTTCTTCTAACTATTAATATGGCCACCAGACGTACTCAGAATTACTAAGATTGTGTGTGTAGTGCCATGTCATACATCTTCTGTACAACATCACCTCTACCTATTTTAAATAGAATATCTACAAACTCATCTACTTTTTTTGTTTGGCTGATCATCACCTCAAAAACATCCTCCATAGGGTTTTCTTTTGCTAAATTCCTTATCTGATAGTGGGTCAAGCCAATTTCATCAGCTACCTTGCGATAGTCATTGGCTTTTAGCCTTTGTATGGGGTTAAGCATTAGACATACTTCGTTCTTGACATCATAGGGCATATCTACAACACTTTTACCATATGTTTTATGAATCAGTTCTTTTTTCTCTATTTTTGCCCTTTCTTTTTCAAGATTCATAGGACGGCTTGTATGCCTTCCTGATACTACTACTAATTTTGAGCCAATTGGTCCATCTTCAGACTCCTGAGATACGTCCAGGGCTGGGTGTCTCCAAAGCTTAGGCTGTTCTGCAGTAGGGTTGCCTCCTCCTCCTTCACTCCTTCCAGAGGGAGGCTGTTCTGCAGTAGGGTTGTCCCCTCCTTTTTCACTCCTTCCAGAGGGAGGCTGTTCTGCAGTAGGGTTGTCCCCTCCTCCTTCACTCCTTCCAGAGGGATGCTGTTCTGCAGTAGGGTTGCCCCCTCCTCCTTCACTCCTTCCAGAGGGAGGCTGTTCTGTAGTAGGGTTGCCTCCTCCTCCTTCACTCCTTCCAGAGGGAGGCTGTTCTGCAGTAGGGTTGCCTCCTCCTCCTTCACTCCTTCCAGATGGAGGCTGTTCTGCAGTAGGGTTGTCTGTCCCTCTTGCAGGTTCAGCAATTTCTTCTAGTCCTGTTCCAAAACATCATTAATTCATTCATACTTGAATGTAAATTAACATGAAATTTACCAATTTATTAATTCATTCATTCATCCATCCGCACATCCATTCGTTAATTATTTTTTGATTGTACTGAAACTGTCCTTTCTTTCTTTGAATGAATGAATGGATGAATGAATGAATGGGTAAATGGATGAATGAATGGATGAATGACATTACATTTATGGAGGGAGTGAATAAACAGGGGCGGATCCAGGAATTTTAGAAGGGGAGTGATGATTACAAATTTACCAGGAATTCGAGGTAAAGGAGAGTGACTGTTACTAACAATAATACTGAGAAATTTGAGCAAAAGGGGGGTGACTAGTCACCCCTTTTACCACCCCTTGATCCCCCTGATAAATTTTAGTATTTCTGTTTTGAAGGAGGCAGAAATGGCTAAAAAACGACAGGGAAGAGGGAGAAACAATGCAATAATAAACGGAGAAGGGAGAGTTGTCACAAAGATCAGAGAAAAGGGATAAATTCACTATTATTCAAATTACCGGTAAATTTGTTTGAAGAGGAAGAAATGGTCAAAAAAATTGGGAAGGGAAAGATCAGAGGTGGCATAAAAAATAGAAAGGGGAATATTAAAATGACTGTTTCTCTCTGCTCTATTATATACTAATGATTCATAAAAATACTTAGTAATGTGATTTGATTTACTTATATACTTTACCTTTTAAAAGGAAACAATACTTTTTAATTCTGCCGTTCTCCTTCTTGTAGCATCCAATCACGTAGCTTTCATAGATTGATGAACGAATCAGTAGAACACCCTGCTCATCCAACTTGGCAGATTCCTCTTTAAACCCACAAAACTTTAATAATTTTTTTGTTTCCACTTTTTTGATTCCATAAAAGAAATTCTTACTTTGTAAAATTTGACTTGAATTGTTGAATAAGAGGAGGTCTGAGCTCCATTTTTTTAAAAATGAAGATTCTTGGGAACTTTTCTCTGGTAAAGGAATGACAAAATAGTTATTACTGTGATACTTTTTAAAAATTCCGCCACTGTTATTCTCATCTACTGAAAACTCTTTTCCTTGTTCCTTTCCATATCGGTGAAGTTTGACCACAATTTTCGTACTGTTTTCATCCATTTGTTTGGGTCTGCATGAGCAGAACCATGGCACAAATATAAAATACTTCACTTCCTCATAACTTTTGTTGTCCAATTGAAGAACATTTCTAAGGCTTTTGTCTTTCATTGATAGATGTATGGCACAACCAACCAGCTCTGCTATTAGCTCTTCACTTCCATTTTTCAGTTCAACTTTTGCTATTCCTTGGGTATCGTCTGGTTGCTTTACACCAATAGTTTCTCCATAGCTCGGCATATTGAATAAATCAATCTTCAGATGGGTATACAAAACAAGAATACAAATAAATTTACATTGAGGTTATATCTTCTATCTTTTATGGGATGGTTTGAGGCAACCAGCCAGTGGGGTTATCTTTAGCTTGGGCATAATATTTCATTCCAATCTCCGACCACACGTCATTCCCCTGAGTATCATTCCTTTGTTAAATAGTTGAGAAGACATGTGAATATAAATAAATATCAAGCAAAGAATCTTATTCTCAAGACAATGGCATGTGGTCTGAAATGGGAAAACATTACTCTCAAAGCAGAGAAAAGCTCTCAAAGTAAAGAAAGTAGTTATTATAAGAGGTCAAAAATTCCATAGTTTAATTCTGTTAACCCTCATTCGATAATACGACAACCCCCGGCCCCCTCCCTCCATATTTTCCAAAGATATTTGCATCCCATTCCCTGTCAATAAGGGCAAGTACATTTTTTTATTGGAGTGGGGGGAGGGGTGGTTGACTACACTATTTTATTGGATGGAGAGTAAATTCTCGTGCGATTTGTCTGGCGTATCCCTTGCTGTGTCACGACCGTGTTCGTGCCGTGAACTTTTCACAGTCATACGAAAACTGCACTATGTCTTAAGTCGAGGATAAGTAGAAAGAAAGAAAGAATTCAAAGTTATTTTTCAAGAAAAAAGAATAACTTAAACGAGAGAGACGTCTTTTATATTCTTAGTTTTGAACAAGACAAGAATGTTGTCTTTCTCTGTGTCTTTCTGCCTCTAACCCGCTCTAAGGAATTATAAAGCTTGTATTAAAGACCTTCGAGTCTCGCCTTTCCCCGAAATCAATATTATTGAGAAAAGAAGCCGGCAATTTCCCTCTAGATTATTTAAAGGCTTACCTTCTTTATGCTTTATTAATTGCAAGAAAGAATATTTAGTTTTCCAATAATTATTGTCTGTGAAGATGCGAAGGATAGTAGTCGGTTTCCTAGAATTTTAAGAATATCTACATACATACAGGTAACCCAACAATAACTTTTGTGCTTATAAGTTAAGTGACGTATTTCCGGGCACAAAAACCTCTTAATCCAAGCCAAGATATCCTCTACTTTCATCAGTAATAATTGTGAGGAAATTGTGAACCAATTTCCAAGTAAAAAGTACGAGAATTATTCTTTAAATAACTAGTTTTTAATTTGGTGGCCAGAACAGGAACTTTAGTGCTGGGATTTGCATTTTTTTCATTCTCATTTTTTAAATTTATTATCTTTAAGATATTTTCAGATTTCTCATTTACTTCGATAATAGAAGAGCTGCTTGCATCTGAACACATAAATGAGAATGGGAGAAAAGCAGAGAAAAAGACTTCTATAACTAGACCCTAGCTACCTAAACTACCACACCAACACTACTCACACTAGCTCTATCATAGAGGTGTTTGTATCCTACCACGCCAATACTACCCACAAATATCTTTGCTCTATCACATAGCCAGTGGAGCCGACCGGATTGGGAGATGTTTGCATCCCCCCCCGTCCCCAACACAGGCACACACACACATAGAATTTGATCAAAGAATATTTTAAACTCCCCAATTTGTCAAAGTCATTTACAGGGGCGGATCCAGTTCCACTTTGTGCCCCTACTTCAAAGATAACTTATACTGTTTTTCCCTTTGATCCTAAGGGGTGCACCCCTCCCTGGGTTACCATTGCATGCAGCACCCCTCCCTGAACAAAATCCTGGATCCACCCCTGATTTATGCCACTTTCAAATACATTGTACTGCATATTTACAGGATAGGGTGAGGATTTGGGAATCTGGACACATTACAATTAACCCAACTATCAAACCAACCCAAATACCCTTCTCCACCAGTTAATCAACCAATAATACTACAAGGCAGTTGCATGTAAACGTGTGTAAATTTATTGATAATCCTATAAAACACATATAATACATAGCACCCAGCGACATTACTTTTCATACACTATATAGACAGGCTCCTTCTTTGGGTATTTTCGTATTGAAAACTAATTTTCTTGAAGAAACGCTGTTGTACAAGGGTAAAATCTTGTTATTCTGAAAGTTTGACTTGTTTTTTTGGAAGTGAAGATGACCGATGAAAGTGGAATCAGTGTTAACCCAATTCGAAAATGAGGTTTAGGCCTTCATTGCTTATTTCCCATATATTTTCTTTAAAAAAGCCTGACAAATAAGCAACATCCTAACACAAATGCAACGAAACATCTTTGTACAATTGAAAATACTGCTTCAAACAGGCATTTTATCATAGTACATCAGTTTCTAACTGTTTAAAAAAGGTTTTGATCGTTAACCCAAAACGAAAATTGGGATCAAAACTCATACGGAAGTCTAGTTTTTGGCACTTTTTGCCATTATTGCTTATTATTCAATAGTAAAAACAAAAGATCATACAAGTTATACAATGGAATGAAGTGTCCTGTACATTTACCTCAAAGAGTTTTTATTAGTTAAAACTTGACCACTCATTGTAGGCCATAGTTATTCAAGGGCGGATCCAGCCAAAATTTGGGGGGGGGGGGGGGTCTAATTGAGTTTAGGTGGGGCTGATCGAGTATCTTCAGTCAACATCTAATTCTTCAGGGGTTTTTTCCTGCTGAAGGGGGGCTTCAGTTCCCCCCCTGGATCTGCCCTTGTTATTAACACAAATATATATGCAAGCTTTCACTTCTTCTTTTATAGCTTCATTCACTTGGTAAATCCTAATCCAATTAAAGGAAGTCTTCAGGTGATTTAGGTGATTTGAAGAAATAAAAGAAGAATCAATCTTGCATATTGTCTGAATGTCAATTTCCCTATTTCACTACCTGACTGTTTGTTTATGTGGGGGATAGAATTGCCAAATCCAACAGAAAATTCAACAAAATTTGCTCCTTGCGAAATAGTTTAATATAAAATGGCCTGGTTTTAAGATATAATATGTGTTAATATGTAGAAAAAAATATTCTGAGCGTTTGCTGGCTATTCTACTTCTCTTCAAGGATTGATACGGGTTTTAGAACAATTTTCGGTGAATTTGCGTTGATTTGACCCCCTCCGACAACCATGATCCTTTGCGTTTAAACAATAGATTGTTTTGATGTGACGTCACAGTGAAATAGGGCAATTAAAATACATTAGTAATGAAAAAAAGATAGATAACTACCTACCAAAAAGTGTGATATTGATAACAATTATTGCCCTGCCATTTTAAAACAGAATAGCAGAAATCATTGGTTTTAATTATGTAACTAAAAACTACCTTCCATTTAAAAAAATACAGTAGCCAATGAATGTAGAATTTGTGGCTTTTTTGTTTCATTGCTTAAAACATTTTTTTCTTTTTCTCTTTGTTTTTTTTCTTTTTTTTTTTTTTCTTTTTTTTTCTTCTTTTTTTTCATTTTTTTCTTTGTTTTTATTTTCTTTTTCATTTTTTTCTTTTTCATTTTTTTTCTTTTTCTTTACTCAAACTCATAATCACCACTACTGCAGTTTGTTAACTGACCTAGATTATTAGCCATTCCCAGGTCGAAAAAAAACTGGGTCGAATTGACATTTCAGTTTCAATGCATTGTGGGAGTTTTAAGGGACATATTTCCAAGATGGCATCTTTTCATCCACTAAAACAGTCCCACAATTCACTGCAGTGCCAACTCAACCCAGTTTCCTCAACCTTGGAATAGATAACTGCAAACTTGCTATCACCTTGCATTGCAGCTGCTAATTTCCCAGTGCAAGTTACAGTGTATACAAACGTTTTCCTCTCATGACTGTAAAAATTGCCTGTTACTATGCAATTTATGAGTATTTTGTCACAATTTTGTAGTAAGTAATAAAATAACTCAATAAAACCATACTACATAAGCCAAGTTTTAAACTTTAGCTAATTCATAATGGTCCCTTCTCAAAAAGGACTTGGATGCATGCGAGGCTACATGAAAATACAAAAGAAATCACACTTTTTCTCGATGGAATTCGTGGCATTTCCTTTGTAATTCCATGTTAGCCTCACATTCAAGACAGTTTTGTGTAGGGTCCATTGAGGTTTTAGAATGTTGGGAATGGGGTTTCAGAATGAACTGGCAGCTGCCAGTTCCCAAGCGGTTGCTTTGAAGTTAACCTCCAGCTACTTTTTCTTTTCTATAAAAAATTCTCATTAATATATCAGATCACAGCCAGCTTACTAGTACCTCAGACTCGTGACCACCTATCTCCAAAACATTCTGAAAGCCCTGAGTATGCCAAGTGTAAAATATGCATGCTATAAAAAAGTTTGGCTTTTGTTTGAGTGTCGAGGGTATCAAAGTTGAGAGTCAAAAAGCGATAAGGCATAACAAAATGAATGAATTTTGAACCAGATCTGCCTCCGATCTGTTTAATTTTTGGCTGGTACTTATATGGTCACCAGATGTACTCAGAATTACTAAGATTGTTAATGTGTTGCCATGTCATACATCATCGATACAACATCCTTTCTACCTATTTTAAATAGAATATCTACAAACTCATCTACTTTTTTTGCTTGGTGGATCATCACTTTGAAAACATCCTCCATAGGGTTTTCTTTTGCTAAATTCTCTCTCTGATAGTATTTCAAGCCAATTTCCTCAGCTACCTTGCGATAGTCATTGGCTGTTTGATTTTGTATAGGGTTAAGCATTAGACATACTTCATGTGTGACGTCATGGGGCATATCTTCAACTTTGGGACCATATGTCTGATGAATCAGTTTTTTTCCCTTTGTTTTTTCCCTTTCTTCTTCAGGATTCATAGGCCAGCTGGAATGCCTTACTGATCCTACTACTAATTCTGAGCCAATTCGTCCATCTTCAGACTCGGGGGCTGGGTTTCTCCAAAGCGGATGGCAAGGCTGTTCTGCAGTAGGGTTGCCCCCTCCTTCTTCAATCCTTCTGGAGGAAGGCTGGTCTGGAGGAGGGTTGCCCCCTCCTTCTTCAATCCTTCTGGAGGAAGGCTGGTCTGGAGGAGGGTTACCCCCTCCTTCTTCAATCCTTCTGGAGGAAGGCTGGTCTGGAGGAGGGTTACCCCTTCCTTCTTCAATCCTTCCAGAGGAAGGCTGGTCTGGAGGAGGGTTGCCCCCTCCTTCTTCAATCCTTCTGGAGGAAGGCTGTACTGCAGTAGGGTTGTCCCCTCCTTCAATCCTTCTGGAGGAAGGCTGGTCTGGAGGAGGGTTGTCCGTCCCTCTTGCAGGTTCAGCAATTTCTTCTAGTCCTGTTCCAAAACATCATTAATTTATTTATACTTGAATGTAAATTAACATGAAATTTATCAATTTATTAATTCATTCATTCATCCATCCGCACATCCATTCGTTAATTATTTTTTGATTGTACTGAAACTGTCCTTTCTTTCTTTGAATGATCGAATGAATGAATGAATGGATGGACAGATGAATAATTAAATGAATGAATGTATGGATCAATGAATGGATGAATGACATTACATTTATGGAGGGAGTGAATAAACAGGGGCGGATCCAGGAATTTTAGAAGGGGAGTGATGATTACAAATTTACCAGGAATTCGAGGTAAAGGAGAGTGACTGTTACTAACAATAATACTGAGAAATTTGAGCAAAAGGGGGGTGACTAGTCACCCCTTTTACCACACCTTGATCCACCCCTGATAAATTTTAGTATTTCTGTTTTGAAGAAGGCAGAAATGGCTAAAAAACGACAGGGAAGAGGGAGAAACAATACAAAAATATACGGAGAAGGGAGAGTCGGCACAAAGATCAGAGAAAAGGGATAAATTCACTATTATTCAATTTACCGGTAAATTTGTTTGAAGAGGAAGAAATGGTCAAAAAAATTGGGAAGGGAAAGAGATGGCATAAAATATAGAAAGGGGAATATCAAAATGACTGTTTCTCTCTGCTCTATTATATACTAATGATTCATAAAAATACTTAGTAATGTGATTTGATTTACTTATATACTCTACCTTTTAAAAGGAAACAATACTTTTTAATTCTGCCGTTCTCCTTCTTGTAGCATCCAATCACATAGCTTTCATAGATTGATGAACGAATCAGTAGAATACCCTGCTCATCCAACTTGGCAGATTCCTCTTTAAACCCACAAAACTTTAATAATTTTTTTGTTTCCACTTTTTTGATTCCATAAAAGAAATTCTTACTTTGTAAAATTTGACTTGAATTGTTGAATAAGAGGAGGTCTGAGCTCCATTTTTTTAAAAATGAAGATTCTTGGGAACTTTTCTCTGGTAAAGGAATGACAAAATAGTTATTACTGTGATACTTTTTAAAAATTCCGCCACTGTTATTCTCATCTACTGAAAACTCTTTTCCTTGTTCCTTTCCATATCGGTGAAGTTTGACCACAATTTTCGTACTGTTTTCATCCATTTGTTTGGGTCTGCATGAGCAGAACCATGGCACAAATATAAAATACTTCACTTCCTCATAACTTTTGTTGTCCAATTGAAGAACATTTCTAAGGCTTTTGTCTTTCATTGATAGATGTATGGCACAACCAACCAGCTCTGCTATTAGCTCTTCACTTCCATTTTTCAGTTCAACTTTTGCTATTCCTTGGGTATCGTCTGGTTGCTTTACACCAATAGTTTCTCCATAGCTCGGCATATTGAATAAATCAATCTTCAGATGGGTATACAAAACAAGAATACAAATAAATTTACATTGAGGTTATATCTTCTATCTTTTATGGGATGGTTTGAGGCAACCAGCCAGTGGGGTTATCTTTAGCTTGGGCATAATATTTCATTCCAATCTCCGACCACACGTCATTCCCCTGAGTATCATTCCTTTGTTAAATAGTTGAGAAGACATGTGAATATAAATAAATATCAAACAAAGAATCTTATTCTCAAGACAATGGCATGTGGTCTGAAATGGGAAAACAATACTCTCAAAGCTCTCAAAGTAAAGAAAGTAGTTATTATAAGAGGTCAAAAATTCCATAGTTTTTAAAATTCTGTTAACCCTCATTCGATGATACGACAACCCCCGGCCCCCTCCCTCCATATTTTCCAAAGATATTTGCATCCCATTCCCTGTCAATAAGGGCAAGTACATTTTTTTATTGGAGTGGGGGGAGGGGTGGTTGACTACACTATTTTATTGGATGGAGAGTAAATTCTCGTGCGATTTGTCTGGCGTATCCCTTGCTGTGTCACGACCGTGTTCGTGCCGTGAACTTTTCACAGTCATACGAAAACTGCACTATGTCTTAAGTCGAGGATAAGTAGAAAGAAAGAAAGAATTCAAAGTTATTTTTCAAGAAAAAAGAATAACTTAAACGAGAGAGACGTCTTTTATATTCTTAGTTTTGAACAAGACAAGAATGTTGTCTTTCTCTGTCTTTCTGCCTCTAACCCGCTCTAAGGAATTATAAAGCTTGTATTAAAGACCTTCGAGTCTCGCCTTTCCCCGAAATCAATATTATTGAGAAAAGAAGCCGGCAATTTCCCTCTAGATTATTTAAAGGCTTACCTTCTTTATGCTTTATTAATTGCAAGAAAGAATATTTAGTTTTCCAATTATTGTCTGTGAAGATTCGAAGGATAGTAGTCGGTTTCCTAGAATTTTAAGAATATCTACATACATACAGGTAACCCAACAATAACTTTTGTGCTTATAAGTTAAGTGACGTATTTCCGGGCACAAAAACCTCTTAATCCAAGCCAAGATATCCTCTACTTTCATCAGTAATAATTGTGAGAAAATTGTGAACCAATTTCCAAGTAAAAAGTACGAGAATTATTCTTTAAATAACTGGTTTTTAATTTGGTGGCCAGAACAGGAACTTTAGTGCTGGGATTTGCATTTTTTTCATTCTCATTTTTTAAATTTATTATCTTTAAGATATTTTCAGATTTCTCATTTACTTCGATAATAGAAGAGCTGCTTGCATCTGAACACATAAATGAGAATGGGAGAAAAGCAGAGAAAAAGACTTCTATAACTAGACCCTAGCTACTTAACCTACCACACCAACACTACTCACACTAGCTCTATCATAGAGGTGTTCGTACCCTACCACGCCAATACTACCCACAAATATCTTTGCTCTATCACATAGCCAGTGGAGCCGACCGGATTGGGAGATGTTTGTATCCCCCCCCCCCGTCCCCAACACAGGCACACACACATAGAATTTGATCAAAGAATATTTTAAACTCCCCAATTTGTCAAAGTCATTTACAGGGGCGGATCCAGTTCCACTTTGTGCCCCTACTTCAAAGATAACTTATACTGTTTTTCCCTTTGATCCTAAGGGGTGCACCCCTCCCTGGGTTACCATTGCATGCAGCACCCCTCCCTGAACAAAATCCTGGATCCACCCCTGATTTATGCCACTTTCAAATACATTGTACTGCATATTTACAGGATAGGGTGAGGGTTTGGGAATCTGGACACATTACAATTAACCCAACTATCAAACCAACCCAAATACCCTTCTCCGCCAGTTAATCAACCAATAATACTACAAGGCAGTTGCATGTAAACGTGTGTAAATTTATTGATAATCCTATAAAACACATATAATACATATAAGCACTCAGCGACATTACTTTTCATACACTATATAGACAGGCTCCTTCTTTGGGTACCAGAATTCTTTTGGTATTGAAGCAGTGAGCGCCAAAAACTATTTTCTTGAAGAAATGCTGTTGTACAAGGCTAATTATAAAATCTTGTTATTTTTGGAAGTGGAGTTGACCGATGAAAGTGGAATCAGGGTGTTAACCCAAAGCAAAAATTTTATTCGAAAATGAGGTTTAGGCCTTCATTTGCTTATTTTCCCAAACATTTTCTATAAAAAAGCCTAGCTGACAAATAAAGCAACATTCTAACACAAAGGCAACAAAACATCTTTGTACAATAAGCCTGAAGCGAGATGACATTTTACCCCCGACTCTATACCATAATAGTTTCTAAAATTCTTTCATATTAAAATTTTTTATTCCTTAGAGAATACAGGAACAATAGTCATAATTAAAGAACAAAAGCAATGTGAAAAGGATTATGGTCTAGAGACGGGGGTAAAACGTCATCTTGCTTCAGGCTTATTGAAAATACTGCTTCAAACAGGCATTTTATCATAGTACATCAGTTTCTAACTGTTTAAAAAAGGTTTTGATTGTTAACCCAAAACGAAAATTGGGATCAAAACTCATACGAAAGTCTAGTTTTTGGCACTTTTTGCCATTATTGCTTATTATTTAATAGTAAAAACAAAAGATCATACAAGTTATACAATGGAATGAAGTGTCCTGTACATTTACCCCAAAGAGTTTTTATTAGTTACAACTTGTCCACTCATTGTAGACCATAGTTATTCAAGGGCGGATCCAGCCAAAATTTGGGGGGGGGGGGGGGGGGCTGATTGAGTTTCTTCTGTCAACACAATGGAAAACAATAAAAAAAGCATCTAATTCTTCAGTTTTGTTTTTTGTTGTTTTTTTTTCTGTTGAAGGGAGGCTTCAGCCCCCTGGACCCGCCCTTGTTATTAACATAATGAATATGCAAGCTTTTACTTCTTTTTTTTATAGCTTCATTCATTTGGCAAATTCTTATCCAAAAAGGAAGTCTTCAGGTGATTTGAAGAACTAAAAGGAATCAATCTTGCATATTGTCTGAATGGCAATTAAAATATGTTAGTAATAAAATAAACAGATAATTACCTACCAAAAAGTGCGATAGTGATAGTAATTATTGCCCTGCCATTTTAAAACAGAATTGCAGAAATTCATTGGTTTTAATTATGTAACTAAAAACTACCTTCCATGTAAAAAAATACAGTAGCCAATGAATGTAGAATTTGTGGCTTTTTTGTTTCATTGCTTAAAACATTTTTTTTCTTTTTCATTTTTTTTTTTTTTTCAATTCTTTTTTTCTTTACTCAAACTCGTAATTACCACTACAGTAGTTTGTTAACTGCTTTGTTATTCCTTTTTTCTTTTTTTTCCCTTTCTGACCTAGATTATTAGCCACTCCGATCTTGAAAAAACTGGGTCGAGTTGACATTTCAGTTTAAATGCATTTTGGGGTTGTCTAAAGGGACATATTTCCAAGATGGCACCTTTTTTGTCTCCTAAGATAGTCCCACAATGCATAGCAGTGCCAACTTGACCCAGTTTCCTCAACCTTGGAATAGATAACTGCAAACTTGCTATCACCTAATTGCATTGCAGCTGTTAATTTCCCAGTGCAAGTTACAGTGTATACAAACGTTTTCCTCTCATGACTGTAAAAATTGCCTGTTACTATGCAATTTATGAGTATTTTGTCACAATTTTGTAGCTAAGTAATAACATAATTCAATAAAACCATACTACGTAAGCCAAGTTTTAAATTTTAGCTAATTCATAATGGTCCCTTCTCAAAGAGGACGCATGGGAGGCTACATGAAAATACAAAAGAAATCACACTTTTTCTCGATGGAATTTTTGGCATTGTGAATTTATATTTCCATGTTAGCCTGGCATCCAAGACAATTTTGTGTAGGGTCCATTGAGGTTGTAGAATGTTGGGAATGGGGTTTCAGAATAAACTGGCAGCTGCCAGAGCCCCAGCGGTTGCCTTGAAGTTAACCTAAAGCTCCTTTTTCTTTTCTATAAAATACCTTCTGTATCTTGTATCGGATCACAGCCAGCTACTTCAGACTTATGACCATTAACCTACTCCAAAACATTCTGAAAGCCCTGAGTATGCCAAGTGTAAAATATGCAAGCTATAAATGAGTTTGGCTTTTGTTTGAGTGTCGAGGGTATCAAAGTTGAGAGTCAAAAAGCAATAAGGCATAAAAATAACAAAAGGAATGAATTTTGAACCAGATCTGCCTCTGATCTGTTTAGTTTTTGGTTGGTGCTAATGGCCACCAGACCTACTCGCAATTACTAAGATCATTTATGTGTTGCCATTTCACACATCATCAAAACAACATCCTTTCTATCTATTTTAAATAGAATATCTACAAACTCATCTACTTTTTTTGTTTGCTTGATCATCACCTCAAAAACATCCTCCATAGGGTTTTCTTTTGCTAAATTCCTTATCTGATAGTGGGTCATGCCAATTTCCCCTGCTACCCTGCGATAGTCATTGGCTTTTAGCCTTTGTATGGGGTTAAGCATTAGACATACTTCGTGCTTAACGTCAAGGGGCATATCCACAACTCTTGGACCATATGTCTCATGAATCAATTTTTTTTTCTGTGCTTTTTCCCTTTCCGCTTCAGGATTCGTAGGCTGGCTTGAATGCCCTTGAGGTATTACTAATAAAGGCTGTTCTTGAGTAGGGTTGTTACTTCTTTCTGCTTGTTCAGCTAAAAAAAAACATTAAATTACTTTCTCTCATATTTGAATGTAAAACAAAATAAAATTTACCATTTCTTTCTAATCTTCTTTCCTTCCATTATTTTGGGCGGGAAACAATCAGGTTTGGAGAATGTACAGCACGTTTTGCAAGGTGATTGGTATGTTTTCATTTCATTTGTACACTTTAACCTTGGAAAAAGTTATTCTATACTGGATATTTAGCTGTTAGGTGAAGATCTGAGGCGTTTAATCTTTGATAGAATATTGAACGAGGGCAGTGATTGATCAAAAGTCAGGAAATAAAATTATAATCCTAGATCTGTAAGCATGGGCTTAGCTGCAACTCACCTCCGGCTTCCCATTGGAAATGCCCATAGATAAAGATTGGCCACTCACATTGTATACAACTGTTTCAAAAACGATTGGTGAAGGTTTTGTAGCATGTTGCATATGCTGAATACCAAGCCAAGCATGCACTATGTGAGATGTGAATACAATCAGCAAAAGGTCATAATGATATGGAATTTAACTAAACTTTGTCTGCATGTTTTTCATATATATACATATATATATATATATATGCAAGTTACATGTAACAAAACCTTTACCAACCTTTTTTGAAATAGCTGTATTTTACTTAAAGTGTACTAGCTTTCAAGTTTAACATTAAACCACCATAAAAACTTACCTCTTCGTTTCTTGTAACAATATACTATTAAAAGAGCTAGAAAGACAATGCTGACAGGCACAAGTATTGCCAATAAAATGTCTTTAGGTTTTTCAGAACCCTTAGTTGTACTTTTGAATTCTGAATCATTCGGATTAAAGGTGGTGGGATTGGATTTGTTCTGTGATTCTTCTGTCCTAGCTTGTTTTACTGTATGAACAGTTGTTTTTGGTGCCAGAGTCGTTGGATCAGCTGTAGTTGTTGGTGCAGAAGTTGTCGTTGGATCACATGATTTTGCAGTATATAAGGAACATTTCTTTTCCAAATGTTTACATTCCTCTACATTATCATTACTCTTGTCCTGACAACACCAGCTGCATGGCTTGCAGTCTCTTGTGTGTGTATCCCTATAATATCCTGGTTTACAGGTACATCGTTTAGTGTCTTTTTCTCGTGTACATTGTCCAATCTGAACTTCATTTTCTTGACAACGAGTACATTGCTTGCACTGACTAATGTTGTAGGTGTCTGAGTACGTATGATTGGCAATGCATTCAACACAGTCAACTTTAGTTCCTGCAGCATACCTTCTTCCGCATTCGTCTGATAGCCCTAAACCAGGTGGACATGAACGACATTTCCATATCGCGACAGAACCATTAGAACTGCACAAACCAAGTCCAAATTCATCATATTTTAATTTATCAAAATTACACATTGGTGCTGCCTTGATAAACATCAACAAATAACACTGTAAACATAATAATGGAATAATTAATACTTTAATAATAATAATTAATTATCTTTAGTATTGAAGATAACATGTTAGCATTTGATCATGAAACACATACACATTAAGGTCCAGTTAAATGAGCCTGACAATCGCATTCAGCAAACTTTTATCTTACGAGTGAAAGGACATTGCCATGTTCATGTGTCGTAATAATTTGATGGAAATTAAATGTGTATGAAAATTGTAAATGTGCATGTGTAGTGCCGAAAAATGTTCACTGAATGCTTATGAACCATGCATGTCAAACAATGCCAACATTTTTAAGGGAACTTAAAAGTCAAAACAATACAGACTCAGCAATAGAAATGTTGGTGTGATGTCAGGAAAATGTTTATATACTTGCCAAAAGTACAAGTCATGCTGCATGTTTATTTTTGAATGAATTTAGCTTTAGTTTGCTAGCCGTTATTATTGAAGTTTGATGTCTCCTTCATCGACTAGCATTTCAACAACCGTCAATCAATAAAAACACAGTGTATATTTATCTTGAGAGAAATTTTGGACTGAGTTAAAAAATTTTAATCCTTTACAATCTAAAATCTCCCTCAAGATATTGTTTCCTTTATTGCAACTCTTGGATTGACAGTTATTGGAATGCTAATCATTAAAGTTTGTGGTTCGCACTTCAACAATAATGGTATACATAGTACAGTTAAAAATACTAGTTACTGAATGTGAGGCTTTGATTTGCAAAACATACGAGTGCAAAGCAAAAAAGGCATCGATTTACTCCACATGGCCCAGACATTTAGCTCGACTAGTTTCTAAAGCTATTTCTAAATGTCTGTGCTCTCATCAACTGATATACCAAATAAGATAATTTTTGTACTTAATTTACTTTCTTTGGACACAATAAAGTTATTGTTGTTGTTATTGAAGGAAACTTCAAACTAATTCTTTTAGACTTCAGATTCACAGCCAATATGAAAAACACTACTGCCTTTCCTTTTCTGTCCTGTCTTTTCACATGAAAATATGCAAAATCTCTCCAGGAATGAATGAGAAGCCTTGGAAAATTATGACTAAATGAACAGAGATTTTTTTGAAGCAAGCTGGCCATGCAAATCATGCTCAATGACAGAAAACATACTTTTAACTCAGTGAAAATGTACTGCTTACTCTCCTGTCCACAATTGCATTTCAATTCAAGTGAGATTTACAGGGCTGTCAACCCCCGAGATATTCAAATCTGGAGAATTGATAGGGAAGGGACATGACGTCACAGCACGTCAAAAAGCATGCGAAAAGACGTCTTTCGCTTTGTAACATTTGATGTGATGGGTTTATTTCTGACCAATCAGATTATCACTTATATTACAATGGCCTGCTTGCAAGAACAGTTTATGAGAAATGTTTTGATTTTGTTAGCGATGTAAAACAACACAAACAACATGAAATAATTGGAATTTTATGGTTGTGAAAGTCTAGTCTCACAAGACAAGAAATGGTTAGCTTCGGGGATTATCAGGGAGATTTGATACTCTAATCTGGAGACTGGGAGACACGGTCCCAAATCTGGAGACTCCTGGTTTATCGGGGAGAGTTGACAGCCCTGGAATTACATGGAAATACTTCAAGAGCAGATAAGCCTGGAAAACAGCCTAAAAAACAGCTTTGAATAAGCAAAACCTTCAAATATTTCATCTTTATTCACTGAAATAGTTTTTAATACTTACAATGTGAATCAACTAACTCAAAATTCTTATTTTCTTAATATTATCAAAATGAATGAATGAATGATTTTACTCACTGAACTAAGAAGTGTTGTAACAACCATGTTACTGAAGGTGCTTCCCATTTTGATTGAGGTTTTCTTTGGGTTTTTACGATGATTATAAGATGATTATAGCTATCTTTAACTCCTGTGATAAATGAAATGTGTTATTAATACTAATCTTGTCAATATTTTACACCTTATTACGTTTACATGCTGTAACTTCATAATGAAGCAAACGTAGTTAAGTTTCCCAAGTCATGGTGCGACTAGCAACTATATAGACACAGTCTTTTCGTCTTTTCATATAGTCTTATCCCTTAGAAAAAACATTAAACTTACTACACATTCTTCAACCACAAAGCCACTTAATACTAAAGATTCTCACCTGATACGAATGCTTGAAGTTAATGTATTTTCATCCTCATTACATGCAGCATTTGCATGCCAAATTTTCAGCTAAACCAGGTGGATGATATTACTAGTAGAATACTAGCGTGGACTGCGTCGGTGTTTCTGAATAAAACAGTAGAAACTTGTAGATAAATTGAATCACCGTGAAGAGATTAATGGGAACTGACGCTTCGGAACTTATTAGTCCTTCGTCGGAGTAAGCTAGAGCGACGCTAAATCGTCTTTCTCTAATTTACAGTGACTTTGTTTTGTTTGTTAATACCTTTAAACCTTTGCTTTATAGTTTAGATTTAAGTAATCTTAGAAGATCGCGTGTAGGAGAGCCAAACGAACGGGATTATCCCTATATTGTTCCACTCTGTCTGCCGCGAATGTCGCCAAGCCAAGAAAGAAAGAAAATGATTGAAGTAGTTGATGAGTAAGCAGTTTATATTTTTGTGCAATCTCGTACCCAGAGCCTGCGGCGAAGGACGGGGGCTCTGGGCATGATTCTTGGGCCTCCTGTGAACACTTCCCTTATGGTTCTGGAAAGACTGGAAAATACTTTTACTTTGAAATCATCATTGCAATAACATCTCAATATTTACCTCCTGATTTACCTCATATGGATATATTTTTGTGGATAACGAAGGCTATCCATTAGATTTCAGCCCTCGAAAACATCGTCGATAAGATCGTCGATAGCACGTCATCTTTCTCAGGGAGGGTCTGCTTTTGAGCTTCTTTACGGCAAATACGAATTGTTTACAGTTATCGTGGAACTTGAAATCTTCATTTTGTGAAAGTTGAATATCTCTAGCCATTGCTGTACGCGTCTTTTCTCCGTTGAATATGGCGAGGGAAGGAAAGAATACCAGCAGTTCTCGTGACCGAAGGACAAAAGAGTATCAGCGGAAGCTTAACTTCCTCCCGAACCAAGGGAGCACGGCAAATGCGCGCAAGCGCGCGGCTTTCATATTTTGGGTTTCCTGTGGTAAAAAATGGGCTTCCTGTGGTAATGACGAATGCGGTTTTTCGAAAAAATATAGTGCGGGCTCAATCCAATATGGCGCTACATAAGTTAAACGGGAGGGAATCAAGGTTGTCTCGCACGTGCTCCAGGATTTCTTCCCAGCTTTGTCCATTTTGTTCTTTATAGCAACGAAGAACCAATTCTTTTTCTGGATTCGTAATTCTAGTACGCTTACGAGATGGACCTGTATACGAGAATTTGCATTGCATAAGTGAAGAATGAGTGTTGACACGTTCTGTGTTACACATGAAACAAAGGCTAAGCAAAACACTTTCTTTATAACTCGACCCATAAAATGAAAATTTTCACAAATACCTTGCTCTGACTTATCCGTACTACTCATGTAGGATCCTTTCTTTTATCTTCACTTGTAACTAGCTCGTCTTATGTAGCTTGCGAGAAATGACGAAAAAAAACACTTTCACAGTAAGCTAATGCAAGAGAAAATGAACTACAGAAAAACAAATGGTTTAAAAATAGCATCAAACTGTGCACATGATGGTTACAAGGCTATATAGGAGGGATTCCTTCTCTTAGCTCATATTCTCTTGGCTAATGTCATTGCGCTCTTGCTACAATTAACATTAGCATTGTTCATTTTCACACCTACTCACTAAGGTATTTAACTCCAAGATGAATGCGCTCATTCGCTTGTGGTCTTTTTTATTCAGTTTGTAATTCATCAACTGAATGATGTCGAAGATAAAGAGGAGGAATCATGTAAGAAGAAAAAAGACCCGGGGGGGGGGGGGGGGTACTCCCCTATATTTGCTATACGGGTATGTGCCGGAACAAAAACAATAAAAACGTTAGTAAGTATTGATTGCAATCTATTGAATAACCGTCTTTTCCGTTTTTAAGTCTGGGATAGGGTGTACAATTCTTAGTTTTAGTCTGGGGTAGGGTATGTAAAATCAAAATTTTAGGTCTGGGATAGGGTCAGGGTTTTGAGGTCCTGGTGGAACACCCATACCCTACCCCCCCCCCCCCCCCCCTGAACTTTCTATGCTGTTTAGTACTATTTTGCCTCTTTTGACACCATATAAACACGTCTTCGCTTGTGAATATTCAAAATTGTTTGCAGCGCGTTGTAGTTCCTTTGATACTTGTCCTAATTTCTCTGTGCGGTCTTCCGTTGACAGAGTCGAACATTTCATTGATCAACCGTCTTCCCTTTGGACCGCACTTACCTTTTTATGGGCGTGACGTGTTCACCATGTATCGTCGACATCGATATTTGTTTTGGCTAAATACTGGTGAATTACCCTAGACACTAGAACAGATAGTTAGCGGATGTTTCTCCACAATTATGTCGTACTAATAGAAATGGGAACATTAGACAGAGGCAGAGAAGAGGAAAACTGAATATGACAAATCAAGTGTTACTGGTCATGATCTGGCTAAGAAAGTATCCCTATCTTGATAGCCTTGCATTGTTATTTGATGTAAGCACTCAAACTGTATCGGCAATTGTCTATCATGTAGTTCCCGTTCTTTGGAGATATTTTCAAAGTCAAGTTACTTGGCCCACCATAGCTGAATGGAATGTTATGCGAGGCTCTTGGGAATCGTTTCCAAACGCGGTAGGGTGCATTGATGGTACTCCTCACAGGATATATAGGCCACGGGTAGAACCACAGCGTGATTTTTATAGTGGACATCGTCATTATTAGCCATTATAGCCAGACATTAGCCGATCAAGGATACCCTGATATAGAACCCCTTGTGACACCGTTTCGACAGCAGCAAATCAGACAAATGAGAATAGGAAAAAAACGCCGTGCCCAGAAATTCAACCGACACCCAACTCACTACCGTGTTTCAGTGGAGCATACGATCAATGACATGTGAAGACTTATAAAGCTATAGGATCTCTCTGGCGTCACCCACGCTGGTTCCAACCTGTTGCTGTGGAGCTGTGCACATTTCTAGCACAACGCCACATAGAGCTATTTCAGACAGTTTGAGACATGAGATATTACCAAAGTCCCTATAGGGCCTTAGTGAATGTTAATGGCACTTTATTTATTCATGTCACTTTGACTTGTTTTTGTTTTCAATGAAATATCATTTTTTAATTCGTAGAACAAAGTGTTTATGATTTTAATACAGTCAGTTTCGTACACGCAATGCCTGATCGGGTGGTTAGTTAAACTCATTTGCATATTTTGACTCACATTATCATAAATAGTGAGTTAGTGAGCTTACACGGAACATCTCTAATTAGGTGTTGTATTAACTATGGTCAGGTCTAACAGTTAAATTATACATCTATTTACATAAATTCTTACTCCCCACAGAGTACAAACACTAAAAGTATCCAGTACTTCGTACTATTTAGCACTTTGAAAGAAAGAAAACAATATAAACTAGAATAATTGAATACTATTTAGTAAAGTTTTAATAGGTTGCACGCTTTTAGTCTTTGTACTCTTTTCGATATCTGTCAAAAACAAAAAAACTATTATCAGATAATAGTTTTTTTTTTTTTGATAATACACATATAATAGGCTCTGATAACAGTCCGCAATTATTTGCATGCTTCAAGCTTAGTAATAATCAAAAGGATTTTTATTCTTTTGTAGAATATTGGAGGTTGTTTTGATCTCTTGTTTTCTGGTTTCATGTCGTAGAAATAGTCAAATACAATAGTTTGAAGATTTATTTTGACATGTTTTGACTTAACATCCACTAGTTGCCCCTCAGTCAACTGCTCGTTTGGCCCCAAGTTAACTCCAAAAAAGTCACATGATTGATAGCAAACAATACAGTAAACTAATCACTAATTCTTACTAGCTCTGGACTACGCGAACATTTTGGACAATAGAGTGCAACCCATATATCTGTGAAATAGCACAAAAACTAAATAACACTACTCTTTCTACTCTGTATTTCTTTTGTTTTCGATTGTTTCATTGGTGCTATTTTGTACTAATTAGTTAGTGCTGTTTCACTCTGATATATGGTTTGCACTCTGACATTCTTTTAACTCAGCATAAAGAACTTTTTTTCACTGAATAGTCTTTGTTTTATAATAATCTCTATGATATAAATACAAGCCCAGGCGATGAAATCTATTCATTCAACTAGGCCTGGGTCCACTGGCGTATTATATATGTGGAACCCACCCTAAAACGCCTGCCATCAACATACTTCCAGACGGAGCAACGTGGGGATTTAATTCTAGGTCATTTACTATGATATTAAATAGATTGGTCCCAACTTAGTTCCTGTGGGACGCCTGCACAGACGGGAAGACACTTGGACACGCTTTGATCAAGCCTAACACATTGTATACGATCTGAAAGAAAGCTTCATATTCATTTAGTAGTGAGTGGAGAACGGTGTTTAGAATAGAATAGAATAGAATAAATCATATATATAGCGCCAAAATCCTAAAGTTCAATGGGGCTTAAATACAATGCATTATAAATACGCTATACAAACGCCCGCAGCCTGTTTTGCAATGAAGTGTAAGAAAACTGCATATTTGTTTCTATAGAGCAGTTAATTTTGTTCTAGCACAAAGATGAATCAGATACCTATGAAAATCTTTGAAATCATCATGTACGGCTCTCGCCGGCCCTCATCCATTCTGAAAAGAAAAATTTTTTTATTGGTGATTACTTTGTACATTCTTTTCGCTGCTATCTGTTTACGGTGTTCAGTCCTGATCATTAGTTATGCTCTGATCAATAATCCCGAAGTGTCATATCCCACGAGGTACTTTTAAGCTTATACATACGTGGGATATTCCGGGATACGGCTGCTGTCACGAGAAAGCACTGTATATTAACTATTTCATCTCCCCGACTAATGAAAATTCCCAGGGCAATGTCTGATGGGAAGGAACAATAGAATACCGTCGAATATACAACATTGTTTTGATTTCTGCATTCTGATAGGTGTACTTTCCATGCTAAGTACTATACAGACTGCGAGCAGTCCCTCTAATTTCCCTTGGTCACTGTCCGTCTGTCTGTCCGCATCGATTGGCCAAGGAAGATTCGTCCTTCCCTCCCAAGCCTTTCCCCCAGGGACTTTCGACTCGTAACCAATTTTCCTTGGCCAATTGACACGGACAGTCTGATTCGTCCTTTCTTTCCAGCCCCCTCCCCCAGGGACTTTTGACTCGTAAGCAATCTTCCTCGGCCAATCGACACGGACAGACAGACGGACATTGACCAAGGGAAATAGGGGGACTGCTCGCAGTTTCAGTACTATACAACTTGTATATTTCACCATCTAAAGCAAAACTATGTCAGGTGTGCCAGCAACATAGGTACTAAATTCTTATCCTTTTACAAGAACATTGAGAAAGCACACCTCAGTACTCAGTACTCTACTAAATATCTCTCTTAATTTAAATTCACCTTCAACTTCCTCGGCAAGTTGTCTGTTCTCTAATTTCTTTTCAAGGACCTCCTTAAGTTTTGCTGGCGTTGCTTCCTCTCCCCACTTTTGTTGCCACTTAGAAAACATTTGTACTGCTTTTTCTTCGGTGTGTTTATAATCATCATCTATTGCCTCGATAGTGCAATCTTCAATACCAAGGTGTCGTCCAAGAAACTTCCATTTTATGCCGACTTTTTTGGCGAAGCTATGCAGAAAATCTGGAAAAGCTTCGTCTGGTCTGAGCTGAGGTGTAATGGAGCCACCAACTCCACCAGTAGCTTCACTTCTACTCAGGGGACGTTGTTCTGCAGTAGGGTTCCCCCTCCCACCTTCACTCCTTCCAGAAAGAAGCTGATCTGGAGGAGGGTTGCCCCTTCCTTCTTCACTTCTTGGTCTCAGCTGAGGTGGTAGGGTGCCACCAGATCCATCAGTCCTAGCTGATGGTAGATGAGGTGGATGGGAGTTGCCAGCTCCATGAGTACCTTCACTCCTTCCAGAGGGAAGCTGATCTATAGGAGGGTTGCCCCTTCCTTCTTCACTTCTTGGTCTCAGCTGAGGTGGTAGGGTGCCACCAGATCCATCAGTTCTAACTGTTGGCAGCGGAGGTGGATGGGAGTCAACAGCTCCATGAGTACCTTCACTCCTTCCAGAGAGAAGCTGATCTAGAGGAGGGTTGGCCCTTCCTTCTTCACTTCTTGGTCTCAGCTGAGGTGGTAGGGTGCCACCAGATCCATCAGTTCTAACTGTTGGCAGCGGAGGTGGATGGGAGTCAACAGCTCCATGAGTACCTTCACTCCTTCCAGAGAGAAGCTGATCTAGAGGAGGGTTGGCCCTTCCTTCTTCACTTCTTGGACTCTGCTGAGGTGGTAGGGTACCAGCAGATCCATCAGTTCTAACTGTTGGCAGCGGAGGTGGATGGGAGTCACCAGCTCCATGAGTACCTTCACTCCTTCCAGAGAGAAGCTGATCTAGAGGAGGGTTGGCCCTTCCTTCTTCGCTTCTTGGTCTCAGCTGAGGTGGTAGGGTACCAGCAGATCCATCAGTTCTAACTGTTGGCAGCGGAGGTGTATGGGAGTCAACAGCTCCATGAGTACCTTCACTCCTTCCAGAGAGAAGCTGATCTAGAGGAGGGTTGGCCCTTCCTTCTTCACTTCTTGGACTCTGCTGAGGTGGTAGGGTACCAGCAGATCCATCAGTCCTAACTGTTGGCAGCGGAGGTGGATGGGAGTCACCAGCTCCATGAGTACCTTCACTCCTTCCAGAGAGAAGCTGATCTAGAGGAGGGTTGGCCCTTCCTTCTTCGCTTCTTGGTCTCAGCTGAGGTGGTAGGGTACCAGCAGATCCATCAGTTCTAACTGTTGGCAGCGGAGGTGGATGGGAGTCACCAGCTCCATGAGTACCTTCATTCCTTCCAGAGGGAAGCTGATCTAGAGGAGGGTTGCCCCTTCCTTCTTCGCTTCTTCCACAAAGGGACCTTCTTCTTTCTGCAGGTTCATCGATGTCTTCTAGTCCTGTTCAAAGAACATCATCAATGAAATTTACTATTCTATTCCATTCATTCATTTGTTCATTCATTCATTCATCCATTCATTTATTCACTCATTCACTCATCAATTCCTGCCAAACCCTCAAAGTGGGGACTTTGGTCTTTTCCCACAAAGTGGGGAGTATTGGAATCCATTAATTAAACATAATAATACGGTATGCAGTGGTTTGGAGGAAGTTAAAGGTAAGCAATTTCGGCAAAAAAACGTTTGATTTCCTTTTTTTTAAAAGTTGCACATTTCAAACTTATCAAAGTGGGGACCTAATATTTCTAATTAGGACGAACTGGTACTGTTAGTACTATGTGGGGACCTCAGTCGTGCTTTTTTGCAGTTATCATTGAAAGTGACTTGGTACTTGAGAAACCAACCAGTATTCAGGGAATTTCAGTTATTTCGGCTTGGCGCGTGGTACTGAAACTCAACCAAGGAATCGTTTTCCTCCGCGCTTTCTCTGTCCACTGTGGAACGAACAAGCCCTCTATTTATTTTAAACGTAAGGCGTAAACGTAACAGAGAGTTTTTAAATAATATTGTGGTCGGAGCCCGCAGAATTTGCTGTTGCAGAGACATTATTCAGATTGTTATTCGGTTCTTATGCACTCGAGAATTTGGGTAACCTGATTTTGATGCTTTCAGCAATGCGGGGACCTGGTTTTGTGCACCCGGCAAATTGGGGACCTATTTTTGATGCATTCAGCGATGCGGGGACCTGGTTTTTATTCACTCGTCAATTTGGGAACCTAATTTTGATGCATTACGCAATGTGGGAACCTGGTTTTTATGCACCCGTCAATTTGGGGACCTATTTTTGATGCATTCAGCGATGCGGGGACCTGGTTTTTATTCACTCGTCAATTTGGGAACCTAATTTTGATGCATTACGCAATGTGGGAACCTGGTTTTTATGCACCCGTCAATTTGGGGACCTAATTTTGATGCATTACGCAATGTGGGAACCTGGTTTTTATGCACCCGTCAATTTGGGGACCTAATTTTGATGCATTCAGCAATGCGGGGACCTGTTTCTTATGCACTCGTCGAATGGGGGACCTAATTTTGATGCATTCAGCAATGCCGGAATGGTTATTATGCACCAAACTGACCTTTCTTAGAATTTTATAATCTTCTGAATAAGCTTGGATAGGTCAACAATGACAACAGGAATAAACGAACAAATGATATTTTATTTCAAACATACAATAAAGTAGTGACAAATGACATCTTGATAAAGCGCTTTAAATGGTAGCAATGCAATTTTAAAAGAATACGTTACAAATTACTTAAACCTAATGAGATGCAAATCCAAAAATTTTTTAGGAGAGGGGGTGTGCGACCAAAGGACTAGCTATAAAAACATATTTGACTCAAAGGTTAAATGACCACCACTACATAACCGATAAAAAAATATATTACTAAAATCATATATTTACAAGAAAAAATCAGTGACCCCCCATTTCCACTCGTAAATAAATTAATGAGCCCCTCCTTAATTCCTGTGCCCCCTCCTAAAAAAAGATTGCTCGGTCGTTCGTTGTTCTCCAATGCAATGATGGCGAAATATTTTAAATCCTCCTGAACAATCAGGGAATTAATGTACTAACAATTATTCACCAATTAAGTAAAGGTGAGGCGCTTATCGGTAAATATCCACCGAAGATCACTGAGCTTGAGATGAATAATCGTTTTAGTATCATTTCACAGGTGATTATTCGAAAGCATTGATTTATTTTCTAAAATTAATTTTTTCTCCGAAAGAGGAACACGCAAAAAACGAAGCGAGCGCATTCCTATATAATCAACTGTAGGTGACTAGTAGGTGATTATGGAGAAAAAGTCCAAAGTTCTTGACCAATCAGCGCGATTTTCTATAATTACCCGGGTAATGATACCAATGAAGTATACTGTATCAATGAAGTGAAGAATATATATTAGAAAACGAACACCAACTCTTTTTGCTATAACAATAAATGACGACTTTGTAAAGGCCGTTTTTTATGCACTTTGAAAGTTAGCGCAACTCGTAATAACTACTGTCGTGCAAATTCACTTATCGACTATAATAAATGTATAACATTTTCAGTCGTTATCGAATCAGGCGTAAAAATGTAAAGAGAGCGCCTTACCCGAGATTGAGATTAGATTCGCTTTGGGCTCTAGTGACACGCTTAGAAGCCGTTCTAAAAAAAACTAAAAATCCATTTCGTTGTAAGATGGTACGATAATGCAAGGCCGACAAGATAAGACTTTGACAATACAATTACCGATTTCTTTTCTCTCTTACATCATTAAGACCCAGGCTAATACACTAGCAATTAATGATAAAAAGTTGCGTTTCCAAGGGCCAGACGTCGAGTTTCTATGGCACGCCTAACGAGTTTAGATTTTGTCCCGGCCACATTTTATCGCTGATTGGCTAATTTTCATCTGTTTTGACAGGTTATCATATTTTTTTACGGTGGGAACGTCTCGACATGCAGTTGGAAACGCAAAGTTTTTCGAACTCGAACGGCGAAAAGTGATCGCGGTTCACGCTCAAAGGGAAATGGACGCAACCTTATTGTTATTTTACAAACCGACTTTGCATATGCATATACTCTGAAACATAGCCCATCCTATATATGCGAAATAAATAAAGGATATTACATGGGCGCGAGGAGATATGAAATTTATGTTCGAGTGTCGAAAAGATCACTCACGAGTGAGCGCAAAGAAAACCTCCAGGCGCCCATGTAATATTCTGTTTATTATATAATTATCCATAAAATCAACTTAACAAGCTTTTATTATTATAACTAACTAATAGCTTAAATATACATGGTAACGATGCTTTCACATGTCAAAATAACATTTTGTTTTTACGCCTCGTGGATCCACACTACTTTGACAATGTGATGGCGAAATTTATCGTCAATAAGAGGACAGACACATAAAAATCTGTTGTCAATTTGTTTTTTACAATAACAAAAACTATAAAAACTTCTCCTTTTTTCTGATCAAAACAACTAACGGAAAGAGCGCAGGCTCGTTGACGTCAGCTTTATCTGTCTGTCCTCTTATTGATGATAAAAAATAACCAATCAGCGCGCGAGAAAATTGTTAAGTTATTGTAAAAATCAGTTTTTCGAAAAGGAGTGATATATAAGGTATTTTATGGATAAGTATATGATAATAAATAATATTAATAAATGTCAACTTCTCTACCCTGTTACGGGGATCGGATAGTGGATTATGAAAGTATGATGAAGAACCCTAGAGATGGACCATTAGGAATTAGGGAGGGGCCATAGCCAATTATTCTGGAATATATGAAGCAGTCTAATATAGCTATGACAGAGTGCAAACATTATAACCATGAGATAGAACAAAAGCTAACTACAATGACACTAATTTCTGCAAAATCCTTTGTCTTCCATTGGGTTATTTGGTGCCGAATTAGTTATTAATGTTTCACGCTTTTAGCGTTTGCCTCTACCAGTAATCTCAAACTTGTAATTGTTCACCCTTTTGTTTTCATCAAAAACGAGAGGAAAAAATAACGAGCAACTTGTTCGTTCTTACACTTTCTCATCTCCTTGCTCGTTCTTTTTTTCGTTTGTTGACCAAAAACTTTACTTGGTATTTTATTGCCTTCCAGTCCCGGTTTCTCAATGCATTACCAGCTTGTCTGAGGCAGTTTTCGCATGCTAATTTGTTGGGAGCTTTACCTTCATCCCTGATCAATCGATCGAAGTAGGCTATTAAAGCTTGGGTCTCCTCTTTAGACCACGGATTTCTTCCCTTTTCTTTTCGCTTGCATTTTATTTCTGCAAAACGAAAAAAATATATATGATGTGATTATATTATTAAATGATATTATGGATGTAGCATACACTTAACATATGGACCAAAAATAGTTGTAAATAATATAGGAAAAAATGCCGGATGCCAATGCTCGAAAGTTTCACCCGGTTTTGATATAAAACTGATGTTATGTGAAGGGCCCAAATTCGAAACGTCAGGTTATCAATAAATACATTTTTATTGAGTGTACTGATCATTTTCTTGCTTCCGGGAAGGAAGACCTGGCTATTTTTTTCGGTTTCTAAGAAGTTTTAACTTACAACCAGCGAAAAATTCTTCAAAATTAGTAATAATGAATCACCAAAATCTCAAGACGACATATTACCAAAAAGGTATTTGTCTTTGATGAAAAGGTCTGAAAAAGTTTAAGTGGAATTCAGGAAGTTGATAAAAACCTGCTCATGGTTTTCTTGGTTTATCTTCAGTGTAATAAAATTTATGCAGCACAGCTGACGTCACATTACCAAATTGAAAAAATAATAACCAGCTTTAGGCCCTGGCTAAACAAGGAAACCTGTTTCCCTAAATGTTTCCTAAGGTGGCAAAACTGTCAGGAAACATTGGGAAACAATGTTTCCATGCGTCTTGGAAACATTAAATGTTTCTGCCGCACAGCAAAACATTTTTTGCGTCTTGGAAGCAAAATTTGTTGCACGCAGTAACTTTCGCATGTGGCTAAACTTAGAAACAGCGATGAAACATGCACGCGGTTTCACCCCTTCTCATCTTTTCTTTCCTCTTACTCCGACGAAGGACTAACCGCCGAAACGTCAGTTTCACAAAGCTTAATAATAATAATAATAATAATAATAATAATAATAATAATAATAATAATAATAATATAAAAAAAAAAAAAAAAAAAAAAAAATTATTATTATAATTATAATAATAATCTCAATGCCATTATAATATATATATATATATATATTTATTTATTTAATAATAGAATTCAATTAACTATTAATAATAATAATAACAATAATAAAATTTATGATAACGTTAATAAAGAGATTATGAATATAAAATAACAAATATATGTACAAATTACTTATTTATCGATAAAAACATATTTGTAAAATATAATAATAATGATAATAATAATAATAATAATAAACTTTATTAATGTGTCAATAATACCTAGTTTACATGTGAGTAAACTAACTGGGGACACCTATCTAGCACTATATCTAAGTATATAAAAATAACTAAATGAATTTACTATATATTACGAAGTAGCAACATACGAATAAATTTCTCTTTAGTTATGATAATTCTAAATATATAAAACATATGAAATATATTTATTTATTTATTTATAAAAGAATAAATGAAATATAATGAAAAAAATATATTCTCGTTTAGCCAGGGCTTTATAGTCTATGAAATAAATAGACTCTTTGCCGGACCTGGTCACGTGCCTGGATTAGCAAAGCATCATCTGGTGAGCAAGCAAACCCCCGTCACGCTTTGACAACAGTAGCTCGAGTGAAACGAAGAGTGACCTCTGTCTTAATTTACTGTTAAATACTAAACAAAAAGTGACCTTTAATAGAGAATTATTGGCTTTGTCTGACAAGAAACAAACCTTTGTTGGATTTCGCTTCAATTCTGGCCGATTTTCTGCCGTATGTGGAGTTCGGAAGGACGACATGGGTGCATCGGGAACGAGCGAAGGTTAGTTTACTTTCCTAGTAGGTACATTTTATTGTATTTTAACTTATTTTAAGTCTAAACCCATGAACGCCCCGAGTAAATTTAAGAATTAACAGCTTGTTTAGCCATCTGTGAGCAGAAAAAAAATCGTTCTAGAACGTTATGAATCTAAATTTCTTAACCTGAAATTTAACAACAAACGGCTTTCTCCACGTCGTCCAAGTGTGTTGGCACGATAAATATGGCATTATGAAGTAAAGTATAGGCTTCAAAATAGACTTCTCTCTAACTTATTTAATAATGAATTAAGCTAAAAGATATTTTTATTGTCTTATCATATACCAGTGGCGTATGATAATGCCACGATGCCATATTTATCTTGCCAACACACGTGGAGAACGCCGATTTAAGGTAGTTCCGGACCCTTGCTATTGCGCATCCATTTCGCGTATCTCGTTTTTTACCCTTTTTTTGCGCTGTTTTAAAATTGATTTAAATAATGTCAGAAGTTGAATCCTTTTCTATAACTTAACTTATTTCGCTAATTCATGAAACTTTTGAGGCAAGAATGAATTGTTTTCAAAACACGCTTAGATTTATCATTGCCTGACTTCATCTTTTGATTCAAAACAACAAATTCATAACTTTATAAAAATGGAGTAACAAAAAATGAATTTGACAGGTTATTCTCAAAATCAATTTGAAATACTTCTTAGATTCTCTGTAGATTACAAAGACGATTTGACATGTTTCAGACGGAGGTTAATGTACTAGAACCCAGTCCCGCGCGGACAGGATTTGTGTTTTTTGATCAAAAACTTAGATTTAGTAGCTCATAGCCCCATTTTTTTTCTTTTCATTCGGAGCTAGATATTATATTCTTTGGATTTAGTGCAGAAAGAAAAAAAATCATAGTTAAAATTGTCATGAATTTTCAACATTTTTACAACTACACACGCATATAACTGCGCTGAATTACAAGCAATTTTGCTTCTAGAATTAACTTTTCACACTACTTGCAAAAGATTGGATGGATTATTTATCTAGATATGTTTTCTAGACTCAACACCAATAGTTTAAAGCAGTTTTCTGTTTTTCTTTGTTAAATCAATTCAAGTAATTCGAATTTATAAGAGGAGGCAGATTTTCGGCAAAAATGCGCGGAAAACTGAAAAATCCCTCCTTTTTGAAGCCTTATATCTCGATAACCAATACGGCGACCCCCTTCTCTTTTTTCATTATCTGAATACCCTAACAATGAACTTCAAATGACAGAATTTAAAAAAAAATTCATTGAAGAATTTTGAAGATCCGGTACTACCTTAAATGATTCATATTTTTATGGCTTTCTTATAGTGTCTTTGTCTTAGGCCACGATCACGAAATCAAAAATTTATTACACAGTGAAATATCTATATAAATTTGGCATTATGGCATTATGATATCTCTTATAAGGCTCGCGTGTCAAGCAGAGGACGACAAGGTATCCCAAGATGCCTTGCATCTTAAAGTTATTAAATACGCGCATAGATCGAAAAATGTCTTGAAATGTATGAGATTGTTTCATTAGCTATGTAACTATTATTGTTTGAACAAGTATCACTTAAGGTATGTACATTCTGTTTTTATTCTTTCTTGATTTATCAACATCTTAGAGGCAGTCAGTATTATGTATTGAAAGGACCATAGATTGTGTAGAGAAATTGCCATTATCTAGAGAAATTGTCGTGATCATTTCAAGAAATGTCCAAATTTGCGTAAAGCAAACTAGTGATTTAGTGAAGTGACTATAATCATGTGAATACTGCGATTCCCATTCACACTCGACCAACAAGACTTGCATCTGAAAATTTAAAATCAAGTTTTGGTGGATATCAATCGATAATATTTCCCTGACAGCTGGTACATGTACATTTCGGTGCCACGAGAGACAGTTCAAATTACAAAGAGCTTCAGTCTGTTACTATTTGATCCTATAGCATGACCCAACTACTGTATTTCCTTTATACCTCTTTATTCTGTATTCAAGCAGCAATTGCTAACACTCTGTCAACTAGCAGAACATTCCTAAAATCTCATAGGGGAAGCTTCCTCATTTTATTTTAAGCAATCGAGAGATTCAATATTGAAGTTAACTAGAGGTTCAGACTGTGAAAAAAGTAAATCTAAACCTTTAACATTTTGAAATTGTTTACAACAGATAAGATGGAATGTAAGTATTAGTTTAGTTCAGCAGATGCAGTTTTTTCTTGAACAATGGATTAATGACCAAGTCAGAGAACAACTGCTTATATGCACTATCATTATTATTTTCTGAATCGAAGGTCCTTACGAAGAAAATCTCGCATGAAAATTAACTAGTTATCAGGAAACGTCCTTAATTGAAACTAAAACAGTAAAACTAAACTTGCTTTTTAGTGTTCGCGCTTTGTATTTTCAGGGTGCAAGGTCAAATGTTACGTAACTTTTTTTTATATTTCATAAATAATAAAACGATTTTGCAAAGCTTACCTATTTTTCTTGGTTTCTCCTTTTTTCTTGACTTTGTTGGCTTTTCATAACAGTCATCTGTAACACAGAAAAATGATGAACATTTGTATTTCTGCAAGAAATCTAAGTAAAAGTTCAAAGAAAATGTCTTTTTGTTTGCATTCCTACTTTAATTGCATACATTGATAATGATAAAAAGGTAAATTATAGGCTGTGAAAAGACTTTAACTCCGCCCGAAACGTCAGTTTTTTCATCTATTGACAGTGAATAATTTACCTTTATATCATTACTGCTTGAACATTAGAAACACTGACACAGCTCACACTAGTTTTTAGCTAGTTATCTCTTCTATATAAGCATTATTAACTTACATAATCTCTTCTTTTCATTTGCATAGGTCATTTACTGAGACAATCAAAATATAAATTTTGTGTTTTTTGCAATGTTTTGAAGTTGAATGAAAATGCACTGCTATTATATGTATGTATATTATTATTTGCAACTTCAAACATTTTTATCTGCAAGCTAATTATGTTGTGGTAATTGCTGTTTTTGGTGACTGCTATTTTTGCTAATGGTTGTGGTGTTATTCCTTAAAATGGCACAAGGATGTGTATTGCAGTGTATTTAGATTGAATATTACTGCAATTTTCATAATTATTGGGAGAACGAAGTTCAAAATATCATTATTTTGATACCTTTTATAATTTTACTGGTGGCAGTGGAAAGCCAAATTCCAAATAGGAACTTGCAAGTTCAGTGTTTGTGTACCCGTACGAAAATTATCGGCGAGACACGAGCGAAAATCTAGCCTGACATTTTAGCCATACAGTGGCGAGAATTGAGCGAGAAAATAATAAACCTAACAGAGCCATAATAAGCCTGACAGGAGCGTGAAAAATGAACGAAAAACGCTTAGCGATTTTCAGGCTTAGAGCGATAGTTGTCGGGCCATACATATTGTATGGCTGTGTTATGGCGTGATTATGGTTTGTTTGCGTGGCTCGTAATTTGAGCCTACCACGCGACTATTTTAAAACTTTCAATCTACAAAATGGTACATTGACAACTCAAACAAGTAATCCGATACAGTATTTATTATGCTCTTTATCATAGGTATTACATCAGCAGTATCATTTTACAAACTGTTTAACTTTCCCTTGCTTCTGTTGACTTTTACTCGAGCGTAACTAATTTGCTGTGTAAGTTTTTTCATCTTTTCACGGTGTATAATTTACCTTTTCATCATTACTGTGTAAAGCATTCGTTTATCGTCTTCGGTGGTGGAATGTCTCGATTTTGCTTTATAGCAAATGCAGTGACAAAATCTGCAACATATTATAAAAGGTAGGGGATTAATCACGGCAGAATTGATTTATGAAAAGAAATTAATGCCCTGTAGAGTGAACGCATGAAACATTTATTTAGAATTGATTGTAGTAATAACTGTAATTGAACAAAAGAGAACAACTTATTTCTATTGTGTAATCTAAACAAAAGCGATGCATTCAATCGTCACAAGAATTTTGGCAAAACTCAAACCGAGTTATTGATCGTTCCTAACCTTTACAAGCATTAACTTTCACTGCATCAAGCGGCTTTTTGCTGTCTTCAGTGACCTTTGACGTTGTCATTCCTTGGCCACAGGAATTTGCCAGTTCCTCCACAGAAAAAACCAAAGGAATGAGCTTCTGGAGGAGAAACTGTGGACCGTTCGATCCTTTGCTCTGTGCTGCCGTCGTACCGATCCTTAACTTCGTCCTGTCGACGAAGACGTCAGTTGATTCGAGGAGTCTCACCTTATTTGTGCCCTGAGTCAGAAGTCAAAGTCATAAAGGGACATGAAAATTTATACATACAATTGTAAATAATTCCCGAAAATAATTACCTCAGCTGACGGAGAAAGGTTTGCTTTCAGTTTGTATTGCTCGGTAGGAGTGGTGGTTGAAACATCCTCAAGCATATCCATGCAAGTTTGTTCATCGAAAGAACTTGCATATGCTTTTAAAAAAGCACAGACTTCAGGAGATGGAACTGAAAAGAAAAATGAAACAATAGGTTAATGAGCGGTTGGCACAAAAAATGAGAATTATGTTAGAAATAAAGTTTCTATAGAGAGAAAGATTTAATAACTTTTTTTGATGCAAGTGTTAAACTTACTAGGGTGTTGTTTTCGAGCATTTAGCTCCTTTCTTAATTCCTCGTTTTCAGCTTCAAGGGCCGAAATCCTCGCACGAAGGGCAATCGGCTCATCATCTGTTTGTACCGGCTCATCATCTGTTTGTACCGGCTCCCCAGTGGACTCTTTAGAGGACTCAAGCTCTTCGAAAGGTGCTGTTGTCTCGAATTCCTTTAAAAAGATACTGTCTGTGTCAGAAAGGGATTGCAGAGCTTGTCTAAAGACTCCACTTAGCTGCTGGTCTTGTTCTTCAAGGTGTACAAAGTCTGGAGTGTTTTCGTCGTCGCTGCTATCGTTCCTGCGCATGCTGTTGTTGTTGTTAATGCTGTTGTTCCTGTTGCTGTCGCTGGTGTTGTTCCGGTTGCTGTTGTTGCTACTGTTGTTCCAGTTGTTGCTGCTGTTGTTCCTGTTGCGGTCGCTGGTGTTGTTCCTGTTGCTGTTGTTGCTACTTTTGTTCCAGTTGTTATTGCTGTCGATGTTGTTGTTGCTGTTGTTTTGGTTGTTGCTGTTGCTCAAGTTGTTTCTGTTGTTGCTACTGTTATTTCTGTTGCTGTTGTTGTTGCTAATGCTATTTCTATTGCTGTTGTTGTTGTTGCTGTGGCTGTTGTTGTTGCTGCTGTTGTTCCTGTTGTTGTTGTTGTTACTGCTGCTGTTTCTGTTGCTGTTGCCGTTCTTATTTTTGTTGCTGCTGTTGCTGTTGTTCTTGTTTTTGTTGCTGTTGTTGTTGCTGTTGCTTTTGTTGTTGTTATTGTCGTTACTGCTGTTGTTCCGGTTGTCGTCGTTGTTGTTGCTGTTTCGGGCGAGTGGCGGAAAGGCAGAACGGTAAATGGTGTCAGTGATCGTTTCTATTATTTCTTGACCCGCTAAAACAGCAGCAGCATCTCCAGATGTCATTAAGTTGGTGCACTGTTGCCTATTTTTCTTCCGTTTGGCCGGTGGCTCAACTTCTTCATTATTTTCCTCATCTCCCTCCATGCTCGCTTGTAGTCGCTTCGATGCCTTCCTTTTTCGTTTTTGTTCTGTTACCGGACGCTCATCTTCTTCCAGACCCGATTCTTCATCTATCACATTGTCTAGATCAATGGCAGTTATAGTGTAAAGATTGGCCTCGACATTGTCGCCTCCCAAGAACCAACCTTTGACGCGCTCCTCTGCTAGCTTTGCATAAATATCAAGCTTACCTGTATTATAAATACAAAAGAGGAACTCTTTACCTTATACGTTGCATATAATTTAAAAGTATATACAAACTGAAATAAGATATATAAATTCAGTTGGGGAAGGTACGTTTTGTATTGGCGGGGAGGGCTGGGGTGGGGGGGGGGGTTTGCAGTAACCTTTCTTTTTAATTATTGTAACCCTCCCCCTTTCCTTCAGTAAGAAATTCATGACCCTCCTTCGGTATTAAGTTAACCCTTTCCTAGCTTTCATCAAATTAAAAAGGTTTTACCTGCCACAAAAGCTCAATTTACTGATGACCCTCCCCTCTGAAGTCCCAGCCCTCCTCCCCCAATAATAAACGTACTTCCCTTACAACAACAGAGACCACGTTGGTGGAATTGCGCCAAAATTCTAATTATGCTAATTTCTACTTAAGGGTAAAATAGTGCAAGAATATATACTGGTATGTAAAATAAATCAATATTGCATTGTAATACCCTAAAAACTATGAATGCAGTTGGTTTAACAACTAAAGTTAGAATTTTACGAGTCAATTTTTAATTGACATAATTTCTAAAAAACATGCATGAATAAGTGGGCGGCCGCGCGTATTCTTAAGTCGAATGAAAATAAAGTTAGATAAAATATGTAATAAGCACTACAATATATTATGAATGGATACAACCATTGTTTTTGTACCGTACTTATTTACTACGCAATTGCGTAAAAAACTTACCTTTTGGGCCAATTTGTAGAATTTTTCCGAGATATCTCACTCGTTCTCCACTAGAGTCTCTCCACATAACCTCCACCTCTTGGCTAGGGTTAAAAGTGCCCCTTAAAGTGCAGCGGGACTTTGGTATTACAGAAACACTTTTGTCCGATGCAAAATATATGCATGCATAAGAACTAGACATTGTCGGATTTTTCTCGCTTATAAAATTATCTGGCAGCTACACGTACTCTGAGAGAAGATGATTATAAATCAACTGTCGAGATTTAAGCGCCAAAAAATCGAAAATTATGGAACCTGAAACTATCTACAGAACAACCAATGGGATGCTAATGTGAGGACAGAGAATTTTAGCCGAGTTAATGATTAGCTCAACCGTTTAGTCAATAAGTCAAATTCAAGCCCAGTTGGTCATAATAGCAGGATAAAAGTTATAGTAACTTTAGGAAGTCTTTTCTTACTACAAAGAATAACGAGTTAATCCGCAGCAATAGATTGTGCATGGCTGAAACAATGCGCTAACAAATCAGTTCCGATTATAACGATCTCACGGGAATATTCGGGTTAGTTCGCGTATTGTTTAGCCATGTGCTCATTAGCGCTAAATCTTCATTAACCTACGATCTCTTTAGAAATTAGTTTAGTTTTGTTGGATACGCGGGTGCCACAGACGCTTAAATCTGGGTTGTCCTTAAATATCATTTTAATATGTTAGCTTAGTTTATGACTTGTTTACGATATTTTCTGTTTACCATTTCGGAAATTCTAACTAAGTTATTCCCGTACCAAATTGAGTTAAAGTTTGATTTCTTTTCATAAGATGGTAAACAAAGAGTTAGTCTTTTTAGGAGTGTACGTCTTTAGGTACTTCATTACCAAGTGGTAAGAAAACTAAGATTTCTCACTGCATAGTTACCAACTAGGCTAAGTAAGGGGGGTGCACGACATACTGGTTGTTAAGATAAAACTGAGCTAGACTGGCAGCTGTCCTTCAAGATCCTTGGACTATAAAAGGAGAGTTACCACGCTAGTTTGGTGTGTTAGTCGGGAACCCGAATGCTACAACAACTTGGTACGCGTGTGGAGTGTAACCAAAATAGTGAGTTCATTTAGAAGTGTGATTATTATCCTATATTTAATTTGATCAACTCAATACAACTATACTAGTTCAGTATGGCTGAGAATTTAAGTTGCAGTAGGAAAGGGACCAAAAAACGAAAACTGTCTGATAAAGAAACTGCCAAAACTGATTCACTTGACGAATACTCAGAATATGTTGAGGTAACAGTCCCTTTACTGAATATTAATCAGATTCCGGAAATCACAACGCCTGAAATACAAGATGAAGCGAACACCACCGAAGAGTGTTCTGACTCTCACGCGACGAGCGAACCAACACAAAATGAAATTGATCAATTTTGGGACGAAGTGTATGACTTAGCCTTGCATGAACAACAAGTAGAAGCACAGCAGAACTGCAACACTTTAGAAGAAAATATTCATGCCAATTACAACGATCAAGAACAAGATGAAGATCAGTTTGAAGAGATAGCCGAGATGTTGACATTATCTGAGGACTCCCTAGTGAATTCTGAGACATTCGGAGACGATGAAAACGAAAGCTATTTTTATGAAAATGAAATGGAGAACAAGGGTAAAGAAGAAAAAGAAAAAAATGACCAACAACCACTTTACCCGGGAGCTTCAATAAAAATCGGTGCTGTCATGGTTCTGCTCTCACTTTATGCAGTGAAATTTAACTTGCCAGCAGATGCAATTAGTCGACTTCTACTCATACTCAATCTATTGCTGCCATGTGGACATGTATTACCAACAACTTTGAACAGATTCAAGAAATATTTTTCAAACTTAAAGCACCCTCTCATTCTACATTATTATTGTTCGTTTTGCCTTGCCACAGTAGAAGCGAAAAGTAAAACGTGCTCTAATACTGCGTGTTTAAAGGATCTAACAGTGAGAGGAACCAAATCATATTTTGTTGAACTTCCGCTGGTGGAACAACTGCAAACCTTTTTTAAAAGACCTTCTTTCTACAGTGACATTCAATACAGGTTTCATCGTAAAAAACTTAACCGTGACAACATTGAGGACATTTACGATGGAAAGCTATATAAAGAAGCATTTGAGAAAGGCATCTTGTCGTCTCCTGACAACATATCGTTCCTTCTTAATACAGATGGAGTTCCAGTTTTCAAGTCTTCCAAAGTTTCAATTTGGCCTCTCTACCTAGTCATTAATGAGCTTCCATACCAAAAGCGAATGGCCAAAGAGAACATGATTTTTGCTGGGTTGTGGTTTGGGGAGAAAAAGCCGGCGATGTTCACTTTTCTCAAACCACACCTTCTTGCACTCAAAACTTTGGAAAGAGGTGTTGAATTTGCTTCTCCAGAGAGGGGAACGTTTAATTGTAAAGCCATTCTCCTTGTTACCACCAGTGATCTTCCTGCACGTTGCCTTCTCTGTAACAGCATGCAGTACAATGGAGAATGTGGTTGTTGGAAATGTTTGCAGCCTGGAAAGACATTCGCAACAAGTGCTAGAGGACACACTTGGATATATCCGTATCAGGAAAATGACCCCTCGGGACCAATACGAACATTAGAAAACATTAAAAAGGATGCTGAAAGAGCGCTTGAACAACTGAAACAAGGGGTTAAAAGGTACATGGTTAACGGGGTAAAAGGACCATCATGGTTAAGTATTCTTGACAATTTTGATGTTGTAAGGGGTACAGCTATTGATTATATGCATGGGGTTTTACTTGGGGTACAGAAGCACTTACTGACCATGTGGTTTAGCTCAAGTTTATCGGGTCAAAAATTCAGCATTTCCAAACTAGTTGGTAAAGTAGATAAACGACTGGAGCACATTACACCAACTACGAACATTAAGAGACTGCCACGATCAATATCGCAACATCTCAAATATTGGAAGGCGAGTGAACTTCTTTCCTTTTTGTTATTTTATGGTCTTCCCACATTGTATGCCATTTTGCCTGACTCTTATTTTACACGTTACACGTTATTTGTTCACGCTATCTATCTACTTTTGAAAGATTCCATTTCAGAAGAGAATTTAAAAGAAGCTAATAATGCATTACAAAATTTTTGTAAAACATTTTCTAAATTGTATGGGGAGCGTTACTGTTCTATGAACGTACACCAACTTTTACATTTGACTGCAAATGTTAAAGACCTGGGACCCCTTTACACACACAGTTGTTTCCCTTTTGAGGATAAAAATGGATTCATACTAAAACTGATTCATGGAACACAGTTTATTGACAGCCAGATCATATCTGCTGTTTGTCTGACGCAAAAACTTCCGGAGTTAAAAGAGTCATGCATACCGGTAGGGAGTGAAATAGAGACAGTTTGTTATGAGTTGATTTATCCCCCTAAACGTAAACAAAGAGTTGAAATTAAGAATGGGATTTATGCGATAGGATCTTCTTATTTAAAAGAATTGAACGCCAGGGAATTTACTGCCTTAGAAGAATGGCTTGGGTCTTTTCCGTTAATTAAAAAGGTCAAGGCCTTCAATAGATTAGAAATTTGCGGTGTTGGTGAAATTTATGGCTTAGCATATAAACGTTTACAGAGGCGAAATGCTGCAACTGTAAAATGTTTTTTAGGAGGTTCGACCAAATTTGCACAAGTGGCATATTTCATACAGCATGATGATCACACTCTTGCTGTCGCACATCCTATCGCGTGTATGAACTACAATCCAAATGTACATATTACATCTGTCAACCCCTGTGACTTTGATGAGGTCATGATGTTTGACATCACGAACATTAAGGCTTGCTGTATCTATATTTCTGTAGTTGACTGTAATCCAGTTAAAGCATATATATGTGAATTCCCAAACAGTAGCATTGTAACTGAATAAGACATACGTTGGGTAATAGGTGGAGATCTGATTATATCAAAATACTAACGAAAAATATCAGGAAAGTTATATTGTTGTAATTAGAAACCATAAATAAAACAGATAATTAATTGCAGGACGTGACTTCAGTTATTCGTTTTTCAGAAACCCCACGATATAAATTTTCGTCCTCCACTCGGACTGATTTATAATTAATAGTGGTACTCTAACTTACCAAGCGATCGGACGTATTATATTCAAATCGAGCCGCGCCTCTGAATCTGAATTTTAGGTTAAGATAAAGCAAATTATGTCAGGCCTGATTGTGGGCCATAAAATGGCCAGATAAAGTCTTCAGGTTTTAGGTGATCCTTGGAAAGTTATTCCGTTGTGACCTCTGGCGCTTCACACAAAATTAAAGCCTGATTCGGACCCATAAACAAGCCAGACAAATGTATGGCTCTTCAAGGTGGACCAAACATTTACTCTGTTTGGCTGTGTCTCGCTCTAATCATGGCTATTAAAGCTAAGTATGGCTAGAATCACGCTTGATTCTCGCTCTGTTCAGCCTCAAAGTTTCGTACGGGTAACTATGTTTTGTTTACAAATATGTGTACACAATTTTCTATCCCTTCAAATCATGTTTTGAAAAATAACTAGTGAATTTTCGAACATTTTTTTAATGTTAAAAAGCAAAGATTATAATATAGAAACTTTTGATTCATTTTATTTTAGATAAATTTTACCAGTGAAGACCTACAGTAACCTTAGTTAAATTGTCACCCATATTGCACATGGAATGATCAGTCAATAATAGATTTTTGATTGCACAATAAATTTACCTTGATTTGTATCAATGTCCTCATCAGTGTTGTCTTCAATGTCACCACTAGAGCTGCTATCCTCATTGTTAACATCATTGACATCAACATTGTCTTCATCATCAATGTCATCATTATCATCATCACTGTCATCATCTTCAAAGCCGGTATTTTTTGGTCTTTCTGAAATGTCTGTGGAAAGGGAGTTTGAGGAGGTTTGAGTTAGGAAGGCAAATATCGTTGAGTTGAAGTATCATTGCATGCGTTGAGCAATCACAGGATAGCAGATGCATTTTGAGAGTGAAGAAGCATCAATAGACCATGCAAAGTTATCCAAGTTTTTCACCTACATGTATACTCACCATCAATATTTATGTCAGAAAGAGATTTTCCAACAAGGTTTTCTATATTTCCTGCATCTACAGCCAGCAACAACTTGCTAACCTTGGCCAGCTCCAGAGTGGACTCATGAAGTCGGTAGTACTGGCGGTGAATTGAAATGTCATGCCCTAAGTGCCTTGCTAGCCAATCCATGTCATTTTCTGTCAGGCTTCCTACCTGAGCCACAGTAGCAATATACTTTCTCAATTTTGTGCTTGTAATTAGCTCTGGCCTTTCTAAGTTTCCAACACAACTGAGAGTTTTTTTCATGCTCTCCCATCCTCTAGCATAGGACTGGGAATCCTGGTTTGCTCTTGCAAAGACATATTTGTTTTTTGTCGACACCCCAACTTGTTCTCTCTTTGAAATCAAGACATCAATTGCATTTTTGACATCACTAGTAAGGATGATAGGCACTTTCCGTCCTCTTTTCCCAATCACTTGCACCAAATCCAGACTGAAGAAATAAAGAAAGTTTTTAAAAATCATTAGAGGAATTTAATACTGTATAAGATACAGTGCAGCCCAGAAGCATGTGTACATTTATCGCGATCTTTGCGCACCGAGTGCTCGCGATCTGCTCGCAATTTGTTCACAAATGTGGTTTAGCATGTAATTTAATTAATGCATTAGCCAAAATAACATGTGACTTTTTGGAGTTTACTGGGGGCAAACAAGAGGTTGACTGAGGGGCAACTATCAGATATTAAGTCAAAACATGTCAAAATAAGTGCTCGAAGTATTGACTATTTCTACCACATAAAAGTGGAAAATGAGATGAAGACAACCTCCAAGATTCTAAAAGCCATACAAAATGCAGCTATTACTGGAAGTGACATCTATTGCATGTGATAGCAACCTATTGACAATGTCAAATTCTACCATACTGTAGCTAGATAAGATTTGTATGCTGTCCCACATGATGCAAGTACTAGTAGCAGGCCAGGTAGTTGTATATATTACAGGATTTACTGTACCTTTCACAGAGATGTCTTTCAATAGGATTTAACGTTTTCTTTATTGCCTCACAACCACTTGCTTTCCATGATGGTCTGTTTTTGTAATCACTGATAAGCAGTCTTGATGCTTCCCCTGATCTTCTTTTGTTGAAGATAATGAGCCTAACTTGTGTGTACTGAACAAGCTCTGTCCAGCTTTGTAGCGAAGGCTTTAATGTGTTTACCTAGTAAAAAGTAATAATAATTGCAATTTACAATACTTGAGAATATATTGATAAACAAAGCATGATGAATTGCTTTTTGCCAGAAAAAAGCATGATGTGAATGTAGATCTTGGTTAGAAGCAGGTTTATGGTAGTACTGTATTAGGATAGCATAGGCACTTCAACTTCCTTATTCCAGCAAATTGAAAATTGTACCAAGCATTTTCATTTTACTTAAGAAAATAATCACTCTGCAGCAATTTACATAATTTTATAATACGAATAGTATTCCTTGTACTGTATTTGGATTCTGGAATGCTGTCAATGAAACAATTCTAGTTAACAAGTATTTCAATCTTAAATTCTCACCTCTTTAATCAAGTACTTCATTTTTGTTTCTGTCAACTTTCGGACTTTAAGGAGATCGGAAGTGAGGGGAATTAGTTCTTCACTGGATTTTCTGCTCTCTAAAGTTGCCAGTGAGCATGATGACACCTTATCACTCCATTCACATTTCATAAGTTCGAGGAAGTGTTGAGTACTCTTGATTATCTCTTCATTCTTCTCTCGAAGGCCCACACCTTTGTAGATTTGGGCACATTTGTTGAGGCTGTGCCCAAGTTTAAGGCCAAGTGAGGGGGTTTCAGCTCGGGTTTCATTTTCACTCCTGTGAAACCCACACAATTTTCTGACTGACCTGATGACCAGGTCAAAGTTTGCCGGATCTAAAAAGTCCCTCAACATGCCTTCCTCTTCTTCATTAATGACCCTCCTCAGTCTTGCTAACTCTCTCATCTTTGAAGAAATAATCAAGGCTTTTCTTTCGCCAGCTTTCTCGATAAGTGAACTTCCAAACATCAAAATTAAATCATCTTTCTTGCAGATAAAAGAAATGTCATCATCCTTCATTTTGCAAAGGACAAGTTCATTGAGTAGTTTATCTGACTGTGGTGACGTAAATGGCAACAAAAGCAATTTGCTTTCCATTATCATGCTTCTGCATTTGGTTTTATCATCTTGGATGTTTTCATTTGTCTTCGTATCTTGAAATGGGCAGGTTTTTCTATGCCGCCAGAGGTCTGCTTTTCGTAGAAAAGCAAGACAATATGGGCATGGGAGAAAATCCTTTGGGTCCACTGTTGTATTGTCGGTTGGTCTTTTTCTGACAATCAGCTCTCCTTCACCACAGGCTATTACCTTGGCATTGTGATGATAGTTGCCTTTAAGTTGGATTTTTCTCAATGCCTCCCTCCGTTGTTTTGAATTCTTGTCAAATGCAAAGGCAGCTGCAACTTCACTTTCATTAATGTGCTGATCTTCGAGGTGTCTTGCTATCTTTGCATACAACTTGTTACAATAGTAGCAAGCTTGTTTCTTGTCATATATTCTAGTTGAGTTTGCTGACTGCTTGGCACTTTTCACTATCACTGTAAAAGAATGATAAACATAGGAAAATATAATTTACCATTGATAATATTTTGAACTGTAATCCCTAGCTAGCACCTTTCATGAGTTTACTTAACGAAAATGTATTGTATTCTAATAATGCAAACTTTGTATTCTAATTCTTGGCTGCTGTGCTTACCTTGTAATAATTATAAGAGCTCTGATTATTGTAAATGCTGATCATCCCCATAATTGTGAGCTCAAAAAAGGTTTTTTTTTAAGTATCGGGTATCCGGATAGCTAGTATCACTACTACAAAGGAGGCAAATATGCTGATAAAATATAAAAACCTCCTAATGGCCATTGGAAGCTAATTTCAATTCCAGTGAATCAAATATGCCAGAGCCTAATTGTTTTGATTTGCACAGAAAATTAGTAAAAGTGTGACAAGTTGCTAGTTGAGGGACTATATGGCCCAAAACAGAGCAAAAACTATGACTTATAATGGATATAAGTCTAAGACAACTTGTTTTTTTTTTAAATTCGATCCTTGACCTTGACTAGCTTATGTTGAAAACAAATGTAATTGACAATCTAGCGTGATGCTGGTTAAAGTAGATTTAGGTGAAAACATTTTAATTTTTGTATATTAACCTAATAGGTGAAATAGGACTAGTTGTACTAGGGCAATTTTTCTGACAGCCACTAGTTAGATGACTTTTAATTATTGTATACTTGCCTCCAGTGATTTTGACCTCATCATCATCATTGCTGTCCTTCAATTTGGCTTTTTTCTCAACTAAAAATTAATTAAAGAAAAAAAGGAAAATGAAGAAGAAATTTAAACCTTTAATCTACATTCAACTTAAGGAATATAAAATGGTGCGCGTGTCTATAAATATACTGTGATATAAACACGCTGGGAGTTGTGGAGCAAGAGAGGAGTCGTAGAGAAACACAAGGCGTAGCCGAGTGTTTCTTAGACTTCTCGAGTAATCATAATTTCTAGCAAGCTGGTCATTGGCCTAGAACTATTTTCGAATAGGGGCTAGACCTGCTTGTGCTTACGACATCCGTCCCACGTGCATGAAACAGCTTTTTCAAACTGTTTACTTCTCTTTTTGTTCAATCTTTTCGACTTATTATGGCAAAAAAAAAAAAAAAAATCAAAGTCAGTTTTCTAGGGTTCTGTACTGTAATCAAACATGAAATGACGTCAAACATGATCCAAACTTGGTTCCACTTGAGTTTGGATAATTTGTGACGTCATTTCATGTTTGATTGCAGTACAGACCCATAGAAAACTGACTTTGGTTTCCATCTTTTTTCACTCACTTAACCTGTATAAGGCAGATGTTAAAAACACATTGTGCTGTGTGTAAGAATAGGGGATTGTCACTTGGCACAACGGTCTGGTCTCAGGCAAACTATTATCCCAACTCATGGTTCTAAACTGCGTGGCTGCAATATGCACATTGTAATGTCCTGCATACTGTATAAAACACTGACACGACCAGGTGTACTCTGAAATTATTTTGTCATTAGTTCAGTTCCCTGGAGGGAGGCCTTCATCGTAAGAGGACCAGGTGTACTCTGAAAACGCTTTATCAGACACTATCTAGTTACATGAATTTTATATACTTGCCTTCAGTGATTTTAACAAATCTTCATTAGTGTTCTCCGTTAATGTATACATAGCTTTTTTCTCAACTAAAAATTATTAAAAGGAAATGAATTATAAAAGACATTTTTAATAACGTCTGCTTCCTATCTTAGAATTTGCATCGATAGACAGAATTCCTCTCTTCTCAAGCTTTCCCTATCAGGTACAGCTTTTCTTAAACTTTATGTTTAGTGCCAAATGTTTTTCAGTCATGCAGGGGAAGAAATTGAAATCTAACAGTGAGAGGAACTGACACACTAAATTGTGTTTGGATTTCATTAAAATAATTTACTGTGCATAAGAGAATATAAACTTTCAGTCATGGCTTCACTAGTATAGTGTAAATGCTTGAATGCATGAATTCTAGGTAGGTTCCAAACAAGATCTTACTAGGATCATTGCTAGTGGTCAAAGGAGTTAGTTCATTATACTTTTTAGTGACAGAGGAGTCAAACCAGGGTTTTTATCAAGAAAAGTTTATAAATGGAACGTCAAATACAGTTAATTTTCACATACAATTTTGTGCTACTGCATTCAATGGCCTTTCATCATTGCTGAAAGTAAATGAGATGTGATTCTTTGTTAGTAGTGCCTGAACACCCGGGGGGGGGGGGGGGGTACTCTTGCCTGCTTAGGGTAGGGATGTGCCGCTGAGCCCTCTGAAACTGACCCTGTTCCACTCAAGCATGTTAAGGCCTGGGTTATGCACCAATTCTCTATCAGCTACCATTAAAAAAACATTCTCTGGTGTTTCTGCTTAAAGTATAACCAGCTCTCTCAAACTTTCTTAGATCGTGGTTCTTTACAAGTTGGTTCCAATAAACAGGTAAAATTTAGGACACATGACCATGAAATTTACATAATATTTCATAAAATTTCATTTTAATAGTATACTAGGTGCTCAATTTAAGTCTTTGCTGAACGTTTTCACCCTTAATTTATTTCCTTTTCTAAAATCGTTCAATTGACATTGAAAATGGTTGGCTAAAGTTTTGTGTTAAGGAGATATTTGACAAAATAGGTCATGTGACCTGTCAAAAATATCCTTTATGCCCATTTTTCTCCTTTCATAAACATTTTGGTCAACCATTCCAAACGTGAATATCTGTATCTTTGGCGCTACTTTCAAACAAGCTAAACAAATCTCACAAATAATCTAAAACCATCACCTAGTTTTTTAGTTTAGCATTTTCCCTATTTTAAGGTCAAGTGACCACCTTTAATGCAAATTTATCCATCCATCATTGAAATTGATATTAGTCCTGTAACATTAAGCTGTTGTCTATTATCAAAGAGGTTATGTTAAAAAGGAATGATACAAAAATGTATTAATATGTGCATGTTAGTCCAATTTTAATGCTTGGCCAATTCAAATTTACCTCCTTTCAAATATCCCCCATCTGCATTCACAAAATTAAATTTAGAATATTACACTATATTTACCTGTCCTCAGAGCTTGAGGAATAAATTTGCAGTCTTTTCTTTTTCCTGGGCAACATTGACATTTCATAACATATTTCTGTAAAACAGAAGCAAAGTGTTTTTAATACATGAATTGTACAGGTAATGAAATACAAAAGAAAAATTTATAGAGCTCACCCTCTTCACTAAATTCTTCGCTATCTAGATCGTCATCCTCCTAGAGTTATTAATTGTATCATTATTTTTCAATTATCATTATCTAGCAGACTCAAAAAGAAGATGAAAGACTCATTTGACTTACTATCTCTTTCCAGGGTTCCTTGTGCTTGACTGTTCTTCCAAACACTGTTCATGGCAAAAAAAAAGGCTTAGTGTTTTTTAATTATTTTCAGGTACGTATTATATTAGCTTAATATTACTTTACCTCTGTTAACAGGTATTTTACTCTTCATGTTTGACGGTATCTCCTGTGGAGAAAATACAGGAAACATAGAGCAAATTAGCAAATTATAGGCATCAAACAAGGTGTTGAAGAAAACTTTTCCACTAAAATTTATCTAAGTCAGAGAAAATGTCTGCTATTTCTATTAAAACACACTTGAACCCTAATAATGATAAGCTTAGGCTGACAGAAATGAGGGATAGCAGTTACAAGAGGTCATCAATAAGAACGTACATGCACATTTATTAGCTTGGGCAATAAGCTAGTAACATCACAATCCTCCTCTGTTTCTGTTTCACTAATCTGATCTGTTGATTAGAGGGGAAAGTCATCATATAGAAAGAAGAAAATGCTCTCATATTATCTCATTTTAGACAGTACATGTAACTACAGTACCTTAGAGCAGTTTTTGTATGTTTTCCTTGGCCCTCCTCACATTTGGTGCCTTGTATGCGCTACATGGTAAACATGAGCTGTGTGCTGTGAGTTTTACTCATATGAAATTTGATCTATTTGCTGACACCGTAACCAACCACTTACGGACACCTGACCAACTACTGACTGACAACCGACCAACTACTGACTGACCCCTTTCAACCACCATGCACTGACACCTGCTAACAATCACTGACCTGACACCTGACTCATAAGCCACTGACTGACAACCGACCAACTACTGACTGAGACCACCTTACCACCACACACTGACACGCTAACAATACTGGACTGAACCTATCCTGGACCAAACCAGCGACTGTCAAATCCGACCCAAACAACTGACTGGACACTCCGACCAACCACTGACTGACACCTCTGACCAACCACGGTACTGACACCTGACCAACTACTGACTAAAAACCTGACCAACTACTGACAGACCCCTCCCTTACTGACCACCTCACTGACCAAGGATAACAATCCTGGACTGACACTGCTTACCAAACCACTGACTGTACAACCGACCAACTACTTGGACTGACAACCTTACCAACCACTAACTGACACTGTGAACACCAACCACTACTCACTTCACTGACACCTGACCAACCACTGACTGAAACCTGACCAACCACTGACTGAAACCTGACCAACCACTGACTGAAACCTGACCAACCAATGACTGAAACCTGACCAACCACTGAATAACACCTTACCAACCACTGACTGAACCTGACCAACCTTTTATGGCATGCTATATGCATGCTTTAGCTTACCATCTTCCAGCAGGCTGTAAAGAAAAACCATGATTGTTACAGAGTTTTGTTACTACAGTATAATTACCATCTAGGCACTCTTTAGAGGCAATATCCTGTCTCCTTTTACAATGTCTGGTATCCTTGACCATGACTATATAAATAGAACAGAATATATTATTTAGTAATTAATTTATTCAGTACTGCTATCAGTCATTATTGCAGGAGTTATATATGACAGCAGTTACCATGTAGGCTCTCGTCAGGAGCAGTATAGTCTCTCATTTTGTGATGTCTGGTATCCTTGACCATGACTATATAAATAGAACAGAATATATTATTTAGTAAATAATTTATTCAGTACTGCTATCAGTCGATATATAGAGTTATATATGACAGTAGCTACCATCTAGGCTCTCTACAGGGGTAGTATCTTGTCTCCTTTTTATGATGGCTGCTATCCTCGATCATGACTATATAAATAGAAACAGAAATTATTATTTAGTAATTAATTCATTCAGTATATGCATCAGCTCATCATGTCATTATTATAGAGTTATATCTGACAGAGTTCCATCTAGGCTC
>NW_028292586.1:4065158-4087248 GCF_029948245.1 Actinia tenebrosa | reverse complement strand
TAGAGACAACAAAAGGGAGAAAAAACTAATCAAAATCAGTCTTGTTAACAAGAAAAAGAATTTACCACCTCAATAAACTTAATAACAACTAAAGGCGATCAACACCAACAAGACGTATGGAAGTCAATTGGATGACAAGGCCAAGAGTTAACGAAGCGCACCCACAACATGAAGCCCAGGACAAGAAAAAGGGCATCAAGTACAAGTTATCAAAGTAACGTACTGAGTAAGTGAGCGTCAGCACTCCAGAAAATGTAAATTAAAGAGCCCAAACCTATCTTATAAAAACATTACTATACATAGTAAAACCAAGTTTACTAATTTAATAATCTCGTTAAAAGTGCTTTTCAATAAGCTAACCAAAAGTTTTAATTAAACGTATATTCTCTCTTCAAAGAGTCCTTGCAACATTTCCAATTGTATCTTCCACAATTACCAACAACCAGTTCCTCTTCTTCCATCACCACCAAAGCTGACCACATTCTCCACACGTTCTACTAAAGCCACACCTCCTCCCTCTCCTCAAGTGCAAACCAACCTTCTTGACTTGCTGTCATTTGGTTGCCACAAAATACCGAGTGCCAACACACCTCCGCTTTAGATCTATACAGGATCCGGCAATCCTCAACCCCTTCGGATACATCTTTCCGGGAGTGATAGAGCAGAGAGTCACACTACATATACGATCTCTACACCCAGAAGGAGAAACAGAGCCGTGTCACCAGACTATGAATTCTTTTCTCTTGTTAGTAAAAGCAACGAGAGAATTTCAAGAGATTGTACCCATAAAGACCAATCGAAGGCTCAGTACTAGTCTATTTGAGCCCTTGATACAATGACGGTCGAGGAGCAGCCCGTTGTCAGGAGATGCACGAGAGTTGATGCGCACGACCAAAGAAGAGCCTCTCCAGACTTCGAGTACTCCTCACCTACAGACCAAAGTTCAAATTTCATGGCGTTTAAGGGTCAATCAGCAAAGAGGAAGTCCAAAAAGGCCAAAACCAGGTCCAAGGAGTAACCAATAGAACCTTCCCATTCTAATCCTTTCCCCAACCTATTTCCTGTAGCTAAACTAACTCATCACACATTTTTCTCTCTTCGCTCTCAATTGGTACTCTCTCGGTCGCTCAAGGTGAGTTCCTCAGAAATCTTAATATATCATGAATGTTACGAATAAATTCCTAAACATCCGATTATGTGTCTAAAGATATGAAGTATGCTAAATTATATTGTGTGTTTCATTCGCATTTCCCTTTTTAAAGATATGGCAACAAAGAGAAACGTGATTCAAGCGTTTCCCCTCTGATGGGAACTGGTCTTTGCAAAGGTATCTTTTATGCATAAATCAAATGCTAAATAGCTTTGAAAGCAGCAGAACAAGCCCAGCAGCTGTCAGTAGCACAGTATAGTAGCATTATAGTAGTAGTAGTTAGTATCCACACAGCAGTAGTATGCGTTCGTAGTAACAGTGGTAGCAAAGCAAGCCATGTAGGAGTCGCAAGCAGCAGCACAACAAGCAAACATAGTGAGCAACACCGTATGATGTAGTAGCATCAGTAGTTAGTAGTATTAGCAGCAAGCAATCAGTTCCCCACCAATGGCAGCATTAGTAATGTCATGAAGACTTTGTGTGGTAATGACTAGAAGTGTTTTCAATGTTGCCTTAATCATTTGAAAATATTTTTCAACAAGTACACAATTTTCTCTGAACAGCATTAAGCCACTGTGCTGGACAATACAATACTTAACATTGGCAATAAACCTAATTCGAGACTGAACCCAGCAAGACACGCAACAACGCCTTCGAAATCAATTACCAAGCAAAAACATATTCAAGAGCAGAGAAAGAAAAGTCTGACAGGACTACTCATGTATAGCCGCTGTGACCACTGGGTGCAGTGTGATAATGCAGGAAGTGGAGGGATGTTGGCAGATGATGTCAATCTGGTGAACTTGCCAGACAAATGGTGGATTTCTTACTTTATAATCTCAGGTGATATCGGTTCTACAGGAGAATGAATTGGCCAAGCACGCAAACGTTTTGTTTTTTAGTTCAGATTCCTATTTCCATTTTCAAAGCTCGAAAAAAATTCTTTAAACTCGAAAATCAATAAAATAAATAAACACATCGTGAAAGATTTACCAAATCTTTTAAAAAGTAGCATATTTTTTGTCGTCGTTGGTGGAAACTATTTCGTTTTAAAAAATCACAAGATAATAGAAAGAACTTGGACAACTTTTGAATGTGACAAACAATGGCTTTGCGCCCCTAGGTTTCAAAGCACCTGGATATCTTTGAATAGAAGATTGGGTATAGGTGCATGGGTGGAATAGATGCGGGGAATGGATTGGCAGCCGGTATTAGATGGAATTGATGTATTGGATGGAAAGGATTGATTAAAGGGGTTATGGACGGTGCAATGGGTTGGTTGATAGACGGTAAAATTAATTGCCCAGTGGATGAGATCGTGGGCTTGATGATTTAACTTTGTGATGGATAATGAGTGGAAATGGAGGGAGAGATGGTTGGTCGGTATTGTTTGAATGGGTGGGGTGGATGAATGGGTGAGAGGATAGATAGTTGGAAATGATAGGATGGGATGAATGGGTGGATGCATTTAATGGTGGGATGGATTGGTGGACTAGATGCCAAGATGGAAGTAAAGTGCATTGTGAGATGAATGGATGTTTGGTGGGGTGGGCAGTGTTAGATAGACAGATCTGAGCAATGGGATGGTTGAGATGTACCCATAGAATAGTAAATGGATCGATGAAGTAAGTGGTACATAAATGAATTATTAGATTGGTCATGTTATCTTCTAACCTCTAATAATTTTCAAGGTACTGCTGGATGGGTCCAGACCCAGAGTTAATAAAACTGTCAAGTAACTCAGAGGTAAACTAATACTTACACTTTTGAAAAAAATAACAATAAAAGCAACAACATAATGTACAGTGGATTAATTTCCCATTATTTATACGACACACCTCAATTTCCTGTTTTACAACCATTTTGTTCATCAGGTGGATAATACACACTCTGTGGGAACCTTTTTGTTTTTGTTTTTGCTGCTGTCTGCGCAAGAAATTTCTCCTCTTCATTTATGCCATCTTGCAGCTCATGGGTGAGTTGTTTTGAGTTCGTGACTTTCAAGTTTTCCTTATTACGATAAAAATGGTTGGTTTTTCATGCACTCTTTCTCAGTTTTTTTGTGTCGAACAATAAACTATTTATTACAACACAAAACTCTATAGTTGTGTATTACATCCAAATTTTTTCAAGCCCCCCTCTTTCACTTGTAAAATTATCCAGCTGCAATACACAACTAGCAGTGTAATAACCTCTATTTATCTCAAACCCCCTGGAGATTGAACCAGGTTAAAGGTTTCAAATGAGAGTTCCAGATATCCAGTTGGTAAAATTGTTTCACAAATGAAGTCCAGTGAAAAATATTTTCAAATTACTGAAAAGGAATATTGAAAAAATCTTCAAGTAGTAGATAAACAAAATAATATTTTGTCTTTGGTGAGAAAGTTTGCAAAAGGCAACGGGGAAATTTTGAAAACATGGGTCATTTTTGCCTTTTGTGGGAAGTAAAAATGCCAATCTAAACTCATCTCTAATTGATTGATGTAAATTTGATTTGTAATTTTGTTGTTCATTTTGCCTTTAGGCTGTGAGATGGACTGAAATGAGAAAACGAGAAATATTAAAAGATGGAGAATAAACAAACATACTCTTCGTATAAAGAAAATAAGATCTGCACAATAGACCTCTTCGCTCTGACATAATGGTTTCCCATTTCAGACCATGTCATTCCCTAGAGTATCATTTCTTTTGTTTAAGGTTTGTGCTCGGTTGCACATGAGAAGACACATGAATATAGATACAGCTCAAACAAAGAATCTTATTCACAAGGGAATGACACGTGGTCTGAAATGGGAAAATATTGCCCCAAGCCAAAGAGGTCTATTGCTTTTTTCTGAAGTCACTGAGTAACCATGAACAATGGCTTCAAAGTCAATGTTGGACTTGATTAAATAGATTGAATGTTTGAAAACATCAAATCCAACCTTTACTTCGAGTCATGGTTTCGTGGTCACCAAAAAAAATTCAGGAAAAGTCTATTTCCAACCTAAAAAATGATTCAGATGAAAAAGATTTTGTAATGGAGATCTTAGATTTTTTATAGTCTTTGCTTTTTACCAGGACTGAAAAAAAAAAATGAACCAGATTTGTGAATTGAAAATGTTATTTGATTGACAAAATTACAAATAATTAATTGTAACTTTTTTGTTCTTGTAATTAAAATTTATATCTTTAATTAATAAAAAAAAACTTTTCCCCAAATATTACTTTTGCTTTACCTAAAAGGACTAAAAACATTATGTGCAGTAAAAAATTGAAAAAGTATTACAACATTTTCTTCAAAACTCTTGCATTTACAGTCATGGTTTGTAATTGAAATAGTCCATTTTTTATTACACTTGAAATCCTGCAGCATTAGGTCAAAGCAATGGAGACCCCATTTTATAGACCCCTTGCATGTACAATCTACAATCATGATGTATGGTACCAGCTATATTATAGCTACAACATTGTTGAAAGTTAAAAATATGGTGTTAAATTTCACTTAAATGCATGATATACATGAAATAAAAAACCTTCATATTGCATCAATACTTTAAACAATTTCTTGGCTGATCTACATCAGGGCACAGCTAATTTACAGATTGAACTCTGAAACCACCTCTGGGCTGATCTAAGTCAGGGCACAGCTAATTTACAGATTGAACTCTGAAACAACCTCTGGGCTGATCTAAGTCAGGGCACAGCTAATTTACAGATTCAACCCTGAAACAACCTCTGGGCTGATCTAAGTCAGGGCATGGCAAACTCACAGATCGAACCCTGAAACGACCTCTGGGCTGATCTAAATCAGGGCATGGCTAATAATTTTACAGATTCAACCCTGAAACAACCTCTGGGCTGATCTAAGTCAGGGCACAGCTAATTTACAGATTCAACCCTGAAAAGACCTCTGGGATGATCTATGTTAGGGCACGGCTAATTTACAGATTCAACCCTGAAATGACCTCTGGGATGATCTATGTCAGGGCACAGCTAATTTACAGATTCAACCCCGAAACGACCTCTGGGTTGGTCTAAGTCAGGGCATAGCTAACTCATAGATCGAACCCTGAAACAACTTCTGGGTTGATCTTAGTTAGGGCACAGCTAACTCACAAATCCAACCCTGAAACGACCTGATAGATAGAAGAAGTCCTAAATTACAAAATTATTTTAAATTATTATCCTACTCATTAGAAAGCATCAAGTCCGGAAAATGATTCTTAATTCTGATATTCATCTATAAACTACCATACAAATGATGGAAGCAAGTGGCTACATATATGTACTAGACTGACACATTACCATATATAGATAGCCAGTACTGATTCAAAATGTTCATCTTTTCCCAGGATAATGGTTATTATTACATAATATAAAAGTAAGCATGTTTAGGTTAAAACTGTAAATATTTGTAGCATGTCTCTATCAAAATTTAAGCTAAAAACCTTTAGAAAGTACCTTTATAAATGATTCACATTCTTGCCTTTTTGGACCGAGAAAAAGTTTTTGGATTCCTTTTTGGCTGAGAGTCATCCCATGTGCTTTGTTCATCATTGCATTCATCATCAGCAACAGAAGCGAACTTTCGTTTGGTTCTGGTCTTTGCACTAGCCTTCTCTGCCTCCCTTGCTGCTGCAATACTCAACTGACTTAAAAGACTATCTAATTTTCCAGGTTTGGGCATTTTGGAGTTGGATGTTTTGGACAAGTTAAGGCTTGAACGGTTATCCATTTTGTTGCCAATGCTGATATGGAGGTTAAAAAGCGCAGCCAGTTTGCGTGCATCAGCTCTTTCTCGTGCACTCATAAGTGGTAGCTCCAATGCTGTATCATCTGGATTACTTACAAATGTTGTAATCATTGAGCTGATGTCAATCAGAAATCCTACATCACCAAGCTCTTCCTCTCTTTCGGGTGTTTGGGCTAGAGTCTTGCTGTCTGGCATCTTCTGCACATTGCCTTCTGACACCATGCTTTCACTATCTGGAAAATCCCCCAACACTTCTTCCTGGTCCAAATTACCATTTTCAATTTTTTGATCATTGTCCAAATTTTCTCTCTCTGTCTTGGACTTTCCTTTAGAACCTTCTTTGATGTTTTTTGCATCTTTTCTGTTTTTCTTGGCGTCTTTCTTGCTGTCTTTCCTCTTAGCATTCTTCCTCGGCTTCTCCTGAACTTCTACTACTGGTTCTTCATCAACTTCCACCGTCTCGAGCAGACCTGTTTCTGGGTTGAGGTGTACACTCCGTGTCAAAGGTTCACCAATATCGTCAGGGCATTCCAAGATAGTTACAACGTTCTCATCATCTTCCCTTGCACTCTTTCTGGAACTTCTCCTAGACTTGTTACTCACATCCCTATCCGCAATAAAATCATCTTGCAATTTCTTTACATTACTTAAAACTTCAGTATCATCGTGATTTTTCTTCTTCTCTTCACGGCTAACAGCTTTTTTCCCTACCTTATTTGAGGCAACTTTCCGTCCTTTTGCTTTCATTTTACTTGCCTTGGGACTTTCAAAGTAAGAAATCTCAAGTGACGCATCATCAATGTCCTCCGAGTTAGTCTCCATTGGAATATTCTCAGGAACAGCTTCTCTTTCCTTTTTATCTGGCTTGACATTCTCTTTCAAGGTTTCATCTTCTTTTTCACTTTGTTCTTGCTCTCTTTCCTTGAGAGTAGCAGGTTCTTGCGAATCTGTGCCTGTGATTTTGATTTTTTTGACCAAGACTCGATCTTTCTGCATTTCCCCCTTGTTTATCTTGGTAATCTGAGAGGTAGACCTGTGTCAAAAAAGAATGTTTTTTGGGAATATATACAATATAGGTAGCCAATCTCTTTTGTCCTTTTACATGAAGAGACATTTATATACTAGCGTAATACACAGAATTGAAATATGGCAACCAATTTTAATAACTATTGTTCTGCACTGACTAGCAACTGACTAGCCTCATGTTTACGTGTAAACATAAATCGTGTTCACTTGTAAACAAAAAAGCGTTTTCACATGTATAATTAGCTAGTCAGTCGCTAGTCAGTTTAGAACAATAATTATTTAAATTGATAGCAATAACTCAATTTGGTGGTTAAGGACGATTCTGTATCTGATTTACAGACTTTTCCAGGGTGACTGATGTCGATTGTGCTTTTCCTCTCTAATTATTCATAATCATAAATTAAGAAGGTTTTAGCCTAGAATAACCATTTAATAACAGCAATATCTACATATATACTGGCCAAAACTAGGACTTGTTTCATTAAACTTTTGCCTTGTCGATATTTTGACCACTAACGTTTAACCAGAAATGAGATATGACTAAGCTAAAAGTAATTTGGCCTGTGATCATAGGCGGTGACTGATCATCAGTTATTTTACATGTACTATTCAAAATTCTAAAGAAAATTCACAAACCTTGGCTGATCATCAAAAATTTTAGACTTTATTTCTTTGAAATGTGTCTTCAGGAGTTCTTTCTCTTCTTCAAGGAAAGTGACTCTCCCTTTTAGCAGAGAAATTTCATCATCATAATTCAGCTTTTGCCTTTTCATCTCCTTCTCTATTCTTGCATTCTCTATAAATTTTAAAAACAGATCAGATTGGGTTATATCTCTGAGTTAGTCATGCCGTGATTTAGATCAGCCCAAAGGTGGTTTCAGGCTTCTATCTGTGAATTAGCCATGCTCTGACTTAGATCAGCCCAGAGGTTGTTTCAGGGTTTGATCTGTGAAGTAGCCATTCCCTGACTTACATCAGCCCAGAGCAGGGCTGTCAACTCTCCCGGATAAACCGGGAGTCTCCAGATTTTGGACCGTATCTCCCGGTCTCCAGATTAGAGTCTCAAATCTCCCGGATAATTCCCAAAGCTGACCATTTCTTATGAGACTCGACTTTCACAACCATAAAATTCCAATTATTTTGTGTTGTTTGTGTTATTTTAAATCGCTAACAAAATCAAAACGTTCCTCATAAACTGTTCTTGCAAGTAGGCCATTGTAATATAAGCGATAATCTGATTGGTCAGAAATAAACCCATCACATCAATAATGTTACAAAGCGAAAGACGTCTTTTCGCGCGCTTTTTGACACACTGTGACATCATGTCCCTTCCCTAACAATTCTCCAGATTTGAATATCTCGGGGGTTGACAGCCCTGCCAGAGGTTGTTTCAGGGTTTGATCTGTGAAGTAGCCATGCCCTGACTTAGATCAGCCCAGAGGTTGTTTCAGGGTTTGATCTGTGAAGTAGCCATGCCCTGACTTAGATCAGCTCAGGGGTTGTTTCAGGGTTTGATCTGTGAAGTAGCCATGCCCTGACTTAGATCAGCTCAGGGGTTGTTTCAGGGTTTGATCTGTGAGTTAGCCATGCCCTGACTTAGATCAGCCCTGAGGTTGTTTCAGGGTTTGATCTGTGAAGTAGCCATGCCCTGACTTAGATCAGCTCAGGGGTTGTTTCAGGGTTTGATCTGTGAAGTAGCCATGCCCTGACTTAGATCAGCTCAGGGCTTGTTTCGCAGTTCAATAAAAATGTCATTTGACATTCAATGTTATGAATATTTTCTGGAGCCACAAAAGATATCCTCGATCCTCAATGGGGAGGTATGGATATTTGATACTTACTAGAACCACACTTTATAATCTCTTTCTTAAATACCCCCTCCCCTCCCCCCAAACTATGACAAACCCATCCTAAACTCCAGCACAAAACTGAAGTCCAAAGGCTACCTTTTCATTTAAATTATTCAAAGTCTTCCACACACAATAAAGACCAATACAGTCAGATTTATGGCGAATTAAAACTCCACTTACCAGAGAAAGCCAGACGAAGCAGCCTTTGCATTTCTTCACACACGGTAATAATCCCTCCTGTCTGACACTCAACGGAGCCTTTCAAACGACATATCGACACAGCAGAAGCTAGAAGCTTCTCTGAATGCCGAAACAAGTCTTGGATACCATTCTCGTTGGTTCTAACTGGAGTAGAAAGAGGAGTTCGCCACAAAGAAGCGCGCTCTTCGTTTGCCGCCATTTTTCGTAATACAATACACTACCCAGAAACCTCTGGGCTGGAAGAGCTCACAGTAAATACTCCGCTCTCCCCTCCCTAGTGACAAAACTGAGACAAAGAGAGAGGGGTACTAGGAAGTCGTTCGTTTGTTTGTTCGTAAAAGAAATGCGTAAAAGAAATTTTTAAAAGGTTCAGGACCTCATAATATAAAATAAGTTGGTTTTCTCTCGGTTTTTGGATACAAATCAAATGCCTAATACACTAGCTGTTTAGTCTATTTTTAAAGAATCATTTGGTCTATTACCCTCCCCTCCCCTCAATGTCAATTTAAATTTTGGTGCCGTAGTTTAATCCCTCTTAATCTTTAAAGTGCTACTACGACGAAAATCGCTCAAACTTGGATTCAGCTGAAACTTCCTAAGAATACTCTTTAAAGGTCCAATAATCACTGTATGCAGTGTTTTCTCGATATTCAGGACGAAAGTATGATATTTTTACGATTACTTTTTGGAGTCTGTGACGTCATACACTCAACATCGAACATCGCTCCATACATTTCTTTGTATATAAATCCTTAATTTATTTTATTCCTATGAAGCCCAAAGGGTGGTTAATGTGCTTATTTCACATTACTTGTGACTATAATTTATATTTTGGGGTGTTTGGGTATTTCTTTCTCCCTTTACTACTGATATTTTGATCATAAACTACAAAGAAATGTATGGAGCGACTGTCTGTAAAAATCAAACATACGGTGGAAAGGCTCAAATTTTCGAATTCGCTCTACTTTTGGATTTTAGTAGTGTATGATGAAGGAAGAAACACCGTGTGGTTAGTTTTGAAAAATACTTTTTTGTTTTCGAGAAATAGGGAAAAATCGGTTTGAGCTCCAGGGACGAATTTCGCTGCCAAAAGATGGCTGAAAATTGCTTACTTTCGCTTGGTCCGTGTATCAAAACTATTAATCCAAATAGCCTTTGAATACTTTCTGCCAAAAGTACAACTCTTATTTGCTCAATTAAGAGTAGTTTCATAAAAATCGAACGACTCAGAATTATTTTACACAATAAAAAGCAATGGGCACTGAGTTACAATGCTGGTCAGTGCATCTCGAAAACTGCGAGTTTCCCTATGTGCCATCCTTCCAAATCTTATGAAATTATAGTCAACAACTATTGGGAAACTACTCTTTTGAAAAATGTATTTTTTATTTTGGGGAAATAATTGTGCGCTTTTTGCGAGAGCTTTTATTTTGACTCATTAAATATGCAGAAATCATTGTTTGGCGATTGCGTGACTTAAAGACTTCTCGAAATAAATTCCCTTGAAACATCATTGTTTTTCAAATCTAGTCTATACAAATAAAAGAAAACATTAACATACTAACCTTCAACACGAAAAGGTCTTTTCCGTTGCTCCATTCATCGGAGTTATCAAGAAATTAGAATTGGCAACCGTGGCGTTGGCTTGTTTTATGCAACCGATTTCCGAAAATACCATCTATCAGTACCAGTCGACATGCACAGTTCGTGTTTCTTTACAAACAACTAGTCAGATTTCAATAAGAAATATACAGAATAGTATACTAAATTCGATTCCTACAGAGTCCAGTAGGTTATTCTAGCTTCACTGGCAAGTTGTTTAGTTGTTACAGTTGGCGCGAGAAAAGAGCGATACTAAAACAATTATTTGCCTCAATATCATTTATATTTGTATTTTATTATTCATTATTTATATTTTTTATATTATTTATTTATTTATTTATTTATTTATTTATTTATTTATTTATTTATTTATTTATTTATTTATTTATTTATTATAATATACAATCTCATAACCATACAGAAAGTGATTTTTTTATTAACGTCTAATCAGTTATTCAATATAATTGATCATATACGTTTATTGAATAAAAGAAGCAAATAAATTATCTTTATGACAAGTCACACTTCATGGAGTGACCGGATCATGCCGTGATCACAGCCGTGATCACAGGAGTGATAACAAGGTCACGCTTTTAGGGGTGATGACAGGCGTGATCACGGTCGTGAAGAGTGATCACGCTATGATCACATTTTTTTCATACTGGGGCGCTCTTAAAGCATTACGGTATGTAAATACATATTCTAAGTAAGCCGTTGTCTCCACACTTAGTGAGTTCAGGTGTAGATCGATAAGTTGTGGACCTCGATGGTGCAGAGTACGCATTAAAATGGCTTCCCAACACTATTTTAGCGATGACCTCACAGGCTACGGGAAAACTGGAGTCCGTCTACTGAAAATCAAACGAATTAACGAAAAATATCACAGCATTCGCGAGATTGAAGTCTGCGTTGAGCTAAAGCTGAACAACAAGAACGACTATCTCAAGGGAGACAACTCTAGTGTTATTCCTACAGATACGCAGAAGAATACCGTGTATGCTTTAGCCACGAAGAATGAGGTACAGTAATTGAATCTTATGAGCTCTCGCGAAGTTAAAGCAAGGTTTCTTGCATTGTACTTAATAATCGATTAACGTAATTGTATTTTTTAACGAGATAATGTTCATAAGGTTTTGCAATGCGTGTCACAAAGATGAATGACCTATTTATATTTTCAGAAGCTTACATAGATAAATTACTTATACTTCGAGATGCGAATTGAATTATATTATGCTAAAAGTTGAAGGTCACTGAATTCGAAACCCTATTCTAGCTGTTTTTTCTTGGTTTATCAATTTCTTTCGATAGATCTCATAAACAAACTAAAAAATAAACTAAAAGAATACATATTTCTTGAAAGGAAGTTAAGATTTGGACTAGTAATAACGCTAGACCGATCACTGGGCCTCGCACATGGAATGTATAATTTCGCGTCGGGAGGAGAGGTTGGGGGTGTGAACAAGCAAGAGGCTTTTAAATATGTTTTTTCTTTTCATTGCTTCTTGCAGCTGAACTCCATTGAAGAGTTTGGAATTAATATTTGTGAACACTTCCTCAGCAGCCACAGTCATGTAAGTCCTTTGGAGAGGGGGTGGGGTGGGAGGGGGAGTATTGTACAAGAAAATGATCGTGACATTCGCCACGTAATGGCTTAGCTAGAACGTTGTGGAGTAGTGAACTATACGAAAGGTAGGAAAGTTGTACTATATGGTACATTATTTTATTCCTACCGATGATTGTGTTTGCTGATCCTGGGACGCCTATGGCGGAGGAATGGCGAGAACTTGAAAGGGTGTTTTGAAAAATTATACGCTATACGCTGAAGTTCAATGACAATGTGAACTCGACGTGGCGAAATAAGTAGATGCTCGAGGCGATAGACTGATCCACCGCGTGTCGTAACCAGAGCCCTTTTGAAAAAAGTTTAAAATAAGTTATTGTTTCTAATTTGACAAGTCTGAGTGGACGACCTAGATTGTGAAACTGGCGGTGGGGGGTAGTTTGATTTCCTTTTTATTAACCTCAGACAAGAGCCTCAAACTATTTCTATTATCATCTTCAGTCCGCAAGTCTTTTTCTAAAAATATGTAAAAATCATACGATTTTTGGTTGAGCTGGGCATACAACAGGGAACCCGCCTCCAGAGCATGACGACTGAGTATGAATAAACGATCTTTCTAGTCGCTGAGGCAGGTTTATTGTATACACTTAGTAAGATCATGTGCACACTCCGCAGCCGGTTCCCTGCGATCATATTTGTCGTGCTTCAAGATCATCATAGCAAATGTGACCAAAATCCTCCCGGGAGGGAGAGGGTGGAGAACACTATTTCATTCACGTGGTAACGGTTGCTTTCATAATGATATATATCTATATTTATTACTGTCATTATAGGTTGATGCGGCTATTGTCGATATCGAAGAGGCACCGTGGCAACGGATTAAACAGGTATGTGTAATGAAGGATTTTACATTATGGATAACAGTTAGTAGCTAGGTCCGAACGCTGGTCGTTCAATTAGATTTGGTCGGATTTTACAGGTTATTACTTGACAAGTAATACCGAACGCAGACAGCTCACTTAGCATCGCTCGGATTCTACAGGTTGTAACAATCTAGTTTGTCGTTTTTAGATGGTTGCTTTACTCTACTGAGTTGATGCCTTATTTGAAGTTGATAGTGATGCCTATTCTAATATAAAATATTTAAAAACAGGATTATAATTATGTCAAAATCCTAGGCTGGACTAGAGCACGCTCATTCGTTCGTCTTGACTCCAGATGCTCAACGCTTTTGTAAAGTTTCCCACAAGAGAGGAGGTAAAAATGACTTTATAAAACATTTGTGGTTAATCTTGCGTTCTGATTGGTTGGGAGTGCAGACATTATGAGAGCCCACAGCACGGGCGTGTCCCTTTCTATTTTGTCAATAGTCCCTTTCACAGTTTCCTGCGCCATCTTGAAAGGTAGCCATACCTTTGCATCGAAGCAAGACGAACGGTGAGCTTGCAATGATAGAGACATTTTTAAACACCTTGGACAATTATTCACATCAGGGGCGGCGGAAGCGGGGGGGGCCGGGGGGCACTGGCCCCCCCACTAGATTTTTTGGGGGGGCCTGGCCCCCCCCAGAATATAATGCCTCACACACAAAAAAAACGCATGAGATTTGGTTATGATAACCATTATTTATTATTTTGATATTACATAATTTTCTGTATCTAAAAAAGATACGATATATCTAGCGACGACTTGCATCATTTTTGTGTCTCTCAGCACAATTGCAAGTGGTTTAATGCGCGCAAAATGTTACTGATTGAAATATCACACATACACGTTTGTAATCAAGCTAAACAGGGAGGGGGGGGGGGGTCATTTCAAGGTACCGTGAAATATTGGAGTGCCCCCCCAAAATTTTTCAGCTTCCGCCGCCCTTGCACATGTCTGTTTTTTAGCATGGCCACCTTCCAAGATGGCGCAGGGAACTGTGAAAGGGACTATACAGAACTGTACAGAATTTGAGAATTTTCAAAACATCACGAGTATCTATGATTCCGAATTATACGAGAAGATTGTACAATTTTTTGTTTTTAATACACTCAAAAAAATTGAGCAACTTAATTGGGACTCTACAAAGTACAATTTGGGATTTAATGGTACTCCTCTTGTCCAATCAGAATCCAGTAATTTTGTCAAAATAGTTTTATAAACAGTTAAAAAGCTTCTATTTTTCATTTGAAGAAAATCCTAAAGTTTCTGGCGGCTTGAAGGGAATGAAAGTCTTGAAAACAACCCAGTCAGGATTTACAGGTAAAGTGTAATGGAAAAAAAAGAACGAATGGGATTGGAAATGGAAAGTGAAAAATGTGAATGATAGAAAGATAGCTTCTATCAAGCAATTTTAGTCTAACTGCAATTATCGTTGCCATTATTGTTGGAACTATTGCTGAAAGTTGACGCTAGTGCAATAAATTTTTTTTTGATCATATTAAAGGTAGGGGAGGAGGTCGGTAACAAAAAATAAATAAATAAATAAATAATGAAAAAAAAAGCAGCATGAATAATAAAAATATTAATATATGTATATTATTGTAAATGAATTAAACACCCACTTAAAAAATATATTAAGATAAAAAAAATATTAAAGGTTGAACTACCGAAAATCTATTGATTTTCGTGTTAAAATAACATCTTACCAGGTAGTAGAATGAAGTCATTAAACCCGTGAAATAGATATTTGACTGATACACATTGTTTTCTTTTGTGTCTATTTGACTATTACAGGTTGACTAGTATTTTTTGTTTCACGGAGTTAAAAGCCCTCACTCTAATGATGACGATTGTAAATTATGGCTCTGAGGTTAACTTTAAAAATAAAGGCTTTAAGATTACCTATAGCCTCGTGTAGAGCAACACCTACTCTAAATTTTTGTCATCATTATATTGCAGGTTTTCTCAAAGATCAATACACAATACTTCCTGAAGTTGACGATCGTTGTTTCTCGACCACTGTGTTTTGTAAATACGACTATGATTATTTACGCGGCGTGGATTATGACAAAGTGTGGTGAGTTTTGATTTAGTTATAGTTATATATACTGGGTCTCTTGTCGTGTGTCGGGTAAAGTTATACTGTATATAGTTAACCAAACATCAATATTGTTTATTGAACCCTGAAACAACCTCTAGGCTGATCTAGGTCAGGGCATTGCTAACTCACAGATCCAACCCTAGTAGTATAGGGAATGGGGGTTCCAGCGCAATCTCAACACGGGCAAGACCCGTGTCAAAAATCCACCTACGGACGACCCCCACTCCAAGTGTGGTTGAGGGCAACAGCGCACTTAAATATGTTAGTCTATATATGGAGTGCGAAGAATGTAAGAGAACTTTTAAGAAAGAAGCGGATTTGAAAAAGCATTTGAAAATGAAGACGAAGTGTATGAGCAGTTATGATTGTGGATGTGGTAAGAAGTTTGAGACTAAGGTTAAATTGTTTTGGCATTGTCAGGACTGTGAGTACGACTACGACGACCTAAAAAGTGCTTGGTATTAGGTATAAAATATTTCCTATTATATAAATGGAATCCCAAAGCAACTTCAGCACGGTGACAATACCCGGTAACGGTGAGATTGACGTTAGACAGTTTTGGCGTCAGTCAGAAAGGAAGGTTAAAAGGACTCTCCGAAAAAGTATAGAAGAATTAGGAGCCCTGAAAGCGAGCATAATGGTAGAAGTAAGTTTGTCAAAAGACGAGGTAATGACGACAGCAATGTTGCGATCAAAGTCGTTAGTGATATTAGAATCCACGAATCTGGATAGGTCACTCAGTGAAGCCTTAGAAGCAATAATGGAGTCGCTGTCTAACTACACGAAAGAAGGATCGGGTTGGACAGTAGAGGAGGTTGAAGGAATAGAGATAAGTATAGCCAGGTACGTACCCATACGAGGGGGGAGTTACGTACCGCTACCAACGTGGGTAGAAAGGAAGAAGGCTATTGTAAACGTGAAGAATGAAGACAATCGATGCTTTATGTGGGCAATCAGGTCTGCACTGTATCCAGCAGAGAAGGATCCCTGTAGGACAAGTAAGTATCCCACAGATGATTTAGAGTGGGATGGTGTGGAATTTCCCATGCAGTTGGTAGACATCCCCATATTTGAGGAAATAAACGATCTAGCAATTAACGTTTACGGAGTCAGAGAGCAGACAATAGTACCGTTAGTTCTGTCAAAAAGTAAAGGAGAGCGCGTACATTTATTCTACCACGGCGGACACTACTCATGGGTTAAACACATTAGCAGACTATTCTACAGACATACTAAGCACAAAGGCAAAAAGTACTTCTGCGACTGCTGCTTGCTGTCATTTACATCCTTAAATACCCTAAAGAAACACGATGAGATCTGCCGCGGAGTCGAAGAAGTGGCGCAACGGATCCAGATGCCCACCAACAAAGAGCTTTCATACGCAGACCATCAAAAGCAGATGCAAGTGCCTTACGTGATATATGCAGACTTCGAAGCGTTGATAACTAAGGAAGAGCAGAAACGTGGTGCCACGAATAAGGTAGGATTACACGAGATCTGCTCCTTTGGTTACATAGTAGTCAAATCAGACGGTAAAGCAAACCCTCCTGTGATTTACCGAGGTAAGAACGCAGCTAATGAGTTTCTAGAAGCATTGCGAGAAGAGGAGGGGGAGATTAGAGAACAATTAAGACGTCCAAAGAAGATGGAATTTACCAAAGAGAACCAGGAGGCTTTTACCAAGGCAAAGAAATGCCACATTTGTCAACATACGCTTCTCCAGTTTGGAAGACGAGCCAAGAAAGCGTGGGATGAAGATGGAAAGTATCTAGGAGAAGCTCATTTTAAATGCGGGAAGTATGCTAAGAAGGGTGAGAAGCCGGGAAAGCCCTCCACGCACTGCATTCACTGCCACAAAGCATTTGTTGAGGATTTCTATGTGGATAAGGTTAGGGATCACTGCCACATCACGGGTAAATACAGAGGAGCGGCTCATTGGAAATGCAATATAAACTTCAAAGTAAATCCAGACATGGAGATTCCGGTGTTCTTTCACAACCTCCGCGGTTACGACTCCCATTTGCTACTACAAGGAACAGACGGCTCCGACGTCAAATGCATACCCAACAACAAAGAGCGCTACATGTCCGTAACTGTGGGTAAGCTAAAGTTCTTAGACTCGCAGCAGTTCATGGCGGACTCCTTAGCAAACCTCGTAAAGTATAACACCAACTTTCCCATTTCCAGTCAATATGGCGCGGAAAGGAAAGGAGTCTACCCATACGAATACATGGACTCCTGGGATCGATTCAAAGAACCCCTACCACCCAAAGATCGCTTCTACAGCACCCTAAATGAGTCCGGCATAAAGGATGAGGAGTACCAGCATGCGTTAGACGTGTGGGAAAAGTACTCCTGTGAGAACATGGGGGACTACCACGACATCTACCTAAGGTCTGACGTAGTGCTGCTTGCAGACGTTTTCCAAAGCTTCAGAAAGATGGCTATGGAATATTACGGATTGGATCCCGCTAATTTCTACACGGCTCCTGGGCTCAGCTGGAGTGCTTTGTTAAAGAAGACAAATGCGCAGTTGGATCTCCTAACGGAATACGACATGTACCGCTTTATGGAAGACGGTATCCGCGGCGGCGTATGCGGGCCCAGCCGACGTTACGCCCGCGCAAACAACCCCTTAGTAGAGCACGACCCAGAGAAACCAACCACATACATTTACTACCTGGATGCGAATAACCTTTATGGTTGGGCAATGTCACAGTACCTACCTGTGAGAGACTTCGAATGGGATCCAGTGAAGCCGATAGACTTCTACATGCAGGTAGGAAAGGAGGAAGACAAGGGTTACGTTTTAGAAGTGGATCTGGAGTACCCAGAGCGCCTGCACGACGAACACAATGAGTTCCCCTTAGCACCAGAAGCGATAGAGATACCATTTAAGCAGCTAAGTCCGCTGCAAAAGCAAATGTGCCCTGGTTACAAACCGTACAGGAAACTAACTATGAACCTGATGGATAAGAAGAAGTATGTGGTACATTACCGCAACCTGCAGTTCTACGTGCGACACGGAATGCGCGTAGAGAAGATCCACAGAGTCCTAAAATTCACGCAGGAACCCTGGATGCGCCCCTACATTGACTTTAACACGCAAAAGCGTACCGCAGCGAAAAATGACTTCGAGAAAAACCTCTTCAAACTGATGAACAACAGCGTGTTCGGAAAGACAATGGAGAACATCCGCAAGCGCGTAAGCGTAAAAATAGTCAGCACCAAAGAGGAAGCAGAAGCATACGTGTCACAGCCAGGCTTCATTAGATACGTAGAAATGCTGAACTTCTACGTGATTCACATGAAAAGGGCAAACCTCTTACTAAACAAGCCCGTTTACACAGGCTTTACGGTGCTGGATCTATCGAAGCTGCTTATGTACGAGTTCTACTACGATAAGCTTAAGCCAAAGTACGGAGACCGCTGTCGCCTCCTGTACACAGACACCGACTCCCTAATTCTAGAAGTGCAAACGGAAGACGTTTACAAAGACTGCCTCCCCGACATAGACGAGTACGACACCAGCGGTTACCCGAAGGAGCACTTCCTTTACTCTGCGAAGAATAAGAAGGTAATTGGGAAGATGAAAGACGAAATGTTAGGAAAACCCATCGTGGAATACGTGGGGCTGAAACCCAAGATGTACAGCGTGCTAAAGTTAGACGGCGTAGAAAAGAAAGCCAAAGGCGTAAAAAAGTACGTGGTTAAGAAGGACATTACCCACGATTCCTACTTAAAGGTCCTGCGTACGCGTAAGGAACAGCGGCATAAGATGAACAGCCTGCGCAGCTATGGTCATCAGATACATAACGTCACGCAGGAGAAGGTGTCACTGTCTGCATTTGACGGTAAGCGATGGATGTGTGATGACGGAGTGCATACGATAGCATTCGGACATCACACGATAAGCAGTTCTTCCATGACGAACCCACGTGTGGGGCCATCGTGAAGATAATACAAGATGGGCTGACCCTTCTTAGCTATTACGCTTCGGATCTGGTAAGTTTCCAAAGACCAATTAGGATCCGTAGCTCTTTTGGATCCTCCTTCTAATTCACCCGGTCCGTAGAGATATCGGACTGTGACATTACCTAATTTTTTTTCATGGGGGAAGACCGCCCTTGAACTTCTGACGTAGGACTTGTGTTCCACGTGTTTCTTTTTTATGGCATCCTTGGGTTTCATTCCCGTAGCCCTGGCCGCCTCGTTGTTCAAAGCCGCGACGACCTGGGGGAGCCTCTGAGTCCATTCCCTGTTGCGTTTGGAGGGATCTTCCAGTTCTTTCCAATACTGGTACCCAAAGAGACGCTCGGCCAGGGTCTTATTGAATCTTTCGACGATGCTCTGACCCCTGTGGTACTCTGCCTCGGCTCTCCTAATTTTAGTGCTGTGGTCTTTCAGGGTCTTAGTAACCACGCCCATAAACTCTGTCCCCGCATCCACTTGCAGCAGCTTGGGCCATTTCAAGACGCGCTTATAAATCCTACCTAGGGCTTCTGCGACTTCCCCAGAATCCTTGCTGGTTATGGGTTCGGCGTCCTTGTATCTGCTTGCGATATCAACTACGGTCAAAGCGTATCTATAGGTCTTTTTTCTCACCTTGTCGTGCGGTAAGAAAAGCAAATCCGCCTGATGAACTTCATTGGGGGTATTTACGGTGAAGCTGGGCCTGGGAATGTACTTAGGCACGGGAAGATAAACCTGCCAGAGGGTTTGTTTTCTTAGCCAGTTCTTAGCCGTTTCTTCTGATACCCTGGCCGCAGTCGCGAGTTTCTTGATAGCTGATGCTCCTCTCCAATAGCCTTCAGGTCCATAGTAAATCCTTTTGAGTTTATCCTCTACGCGGCCCATTATATGAATTCCAAGACGAGATTGATTTGACGTCCATTGAAATCCACCGTCTCTCCGTCCACTTTAATGGTGATGTTTATGCTTTCTACCAAATTAGACAAATCATAGCTTAAAGAAATGGGAGTGTATTCTACCAGGTCAAATGGATTACCCTTAGGTAGGAATTTGGACATAAGAGAAGACTTTTCTCCATTGTTGTAACTATGGACTAAATCGCAATAGACTTCGTAAGAGGATGCGACTTTCCATTTCACAGGTATGGCTGTGTTGGTAATCGTCTTGCCTGAAGCACATAATAAAGATCCCAATGGGTCAGACTTTCCAAAAGTCATTGAATAATTTGACATATTATGTTTGAGGGTCATTTCGTGCGGCAATCCTGTGGTGAGAGTATAACCGTGTTTTGCTAATTCCTTGGCCAGTGTGATTGGTGTGTAATGTCCATCGGGCAGCAATACGGCTTGATAGTTAGATCCTCCTGTATGCTCAGTGACTATGCCCCTAATCAGGTTATACCAAGAATTGTACAAAGAGCAACTTATGAGCCGAACCTTATGGGCTTTAATGGGGGGATTTAAATAAGTGGTAAAGTTATTTTTATCGCTTTCCAAAAAGACGATCATTATATTAGATACGCCAAAGCTACGCCTCCCGCCAGCCCTGCGACTCCTACAAAGACCAATTCATTGTCTTTTTGTTTCTTAGAAGGCTGGTAGTAATCCTTAAACTGAGGCTTTCTCATTCTAAAGTCGGGATGCGCCTGCGCATAGAGCTTAAAGGCGTAGTCTGTGTTTTCGAAGTTCTTATCCGCCTGCATTTTGTCTTGGTAGTTCTTGTCCAACCAATCCCTGTAAGCTTGTCTTTTTTCATTCCAAGCCGCCACGTCTCGCTGATATTTCTCCAGCGCTAAGTCGTGTCTCTTCCTCTCAGCGGTTAAATCTCCGCTTTTGTCGCCTCTGACTAATCTATCCAAATACTGACCACCATAATTAGCTCCAGTGAATGCTAAAGCTGCAATAACTCCACCTGCGACCACGCTAGCCATTATATATTAGAAAATCACACCGTAGGTAGGTACTTTTCCTTCCGTAGGTAATCCTTTGCCATGATAGCCCCGCCTACGGCAGCGGTCATCTTAGCAAAATTAGCGAAGCTCTTGCTTGGGTCTTCAGTAAAGTCTTCTTTGAGCACTTTCTTACCTACCCAACCAATACCCGCAACGATGGAAGTAATGATAGCTGCTTCTTCAACAGTTTTCAATAACGCGGTTGACATTATATTACAAAGCGAGAAGGAAAATCTAGGTCGCCGCGGGTGATAAATCTACTCCATTTCAGGGATCTTACTTTTTCTAACCTCCACAGGTGCGTGATATGTTGGTGGTTCTACTTTTGGCTTTGCTGCCCGCCATTGTAAGTAAAGGCTGCCTGCTGCTATAGCAACTCCTAACGCGCCAATGACGTATCCCGGATTAATAAAGGATTCCTCTTCTTTTTCCTCCACCTTTTCTTCTTTTTTGGCTTTGTTCTTTTTATTCATCTCCGCGAGCTTCTTTCCGGCAGCGACTCTGCCTGGAGATTTAGCCTTGGTAATCTTGGTATCTTCTACGGGTGGTTGTTCTTCGGTGCCACTCATCTTATATTAAGGGACTTGAAGGACTTGACAAGTAACTTGATGACGACTTGACTAAGTACTTGAGGTGACTTGACAACGACTTGACTAAGTACTTGAGGTGACTTGACAACGACTTGACTAAGTACTTGAGGCGACTTGACAACGACTTGACTAAGTACTTGAGGCGACTTGATCAGGTACCTCAGCAAGTGCCGCCTGGAAGACCTTTTCGACTTCTCTATCCTTCTTGAAGTCCTTCCAAGATGTTCCAAAGGAACCTAGTACCTCCTTCAAGTCGACATGCTGAGCTACGTGCAAAGCCGCAGAGGCGACTGCCATTAACTTACCGCACTTCAAAGACAACCACCCGCAGGTTATCTTAAGTTCTTGGGATATGACATAGTCATCTCTTATGTCCTTCTGTAGTTGCTCCACGTCGTCTATGGGCAGTGAAGTCAAGCAACTT